>NC_133328.1:267565889-267723539 GCF_042186555.1 Aquarana catesbeiana
ATCTCGGCTCTCAGTTACGAGGTCTACTGACACTTTAATAAATCCTTGATCACTCAGCTGAGGCATATCTTTTGCAGTCAAAAAAGTTTTTTCTTCCAGTCTACTTGGGTATCCATCAGCACTAGTAGTATCAAAATGTGAAGAAAGTGTGTTATGCAGTAAAAAAGTTGAGTGAGATTGATTGTGCCTAGCAGAACATAATTGGTCAGCAACTGCTTGACTTTGAGAACAGATATCTAGTTGGGTTTCTATAACTGGTTGTATATCTACCACAGCTGCTTTTTGCTCTTTTGAAGAGACCAGTGTGTACAAACTTGAATCAGAGGAACACAGCTGAACTGTCTCTGAACCTATTTTACACTGCTCAGTTACAATGCGGCATGTGCTTGTACTATCTGATTCATCTGCATTATGTGTAGATTCTTTAGCTTTGATTGCATAAGTCTGTAGACTAGTAAGTATCTTTTCTTTACTTTCATCTTCTAATTTCTCCATAGAAAGGTATGTGCTATCCTTGTCAGCAAAGGTTTCAGACAAATGGTTTTCTTTGTCTGCTGTACTAGAATCCAAATAAAATGGTGTTGAGGCTGGCATGATCTCTAAAGAATATTGCGTGTCGTAACTGAGTTCATTGGAGTTTGCTTTGTAACAATGCCCACCCTCTGCAAGTCTTCTCAAAGACAACTTTTGCTCTAGTGAAATATTTGCTTTATGTACAGGTAACTCCTGAATGTGTTTTGGGTCAATTTTATCAGTATAATACTGGTTTATCAACTTCATATCTTCAAACTGTACAACAGGGGCACTGCTTGAATGCCCTGATTTTTCTTTAAGTTCATCGAGAGGTTGCACTGTTTGAGCAGCAACACATATTTCACCATCCATTGAAGTGCCATTATTAGGCTTTCTAATATGAACATCTTCAAAACAACTTATTGACTGTTTGGAGTCTTTAAAGTCTTTGGAATCATTATTAAACTGATGATTAAATTCATTTAAATACATTTCAGGTTGAGAAGATAACAGTAAATTATCTTGACTTCTGTCTATTATGGTATAACTGGAATTATCCATAAGCTTATGTACATTTAAATTGTTGTGAACATGATTTTCTTCAGCACTGGTTATAATGTTGGGAACATGGTTTTCTCCAGCACTATTTATATTATACACCTGCAAAGATTTAATAGATTTGCTTTCATCAGAACACATTTCATCAAGATTACAGTTATGCACAGGAGAATCTTTAGAAAATAACACCCCACTAGCATTTACAGATTGGTTGTGATGGACAGCCATATTACATTTTGCAGAACTTGAACCATCTTCTTTGGAACAATGCAGGTTTTTAATCACCAATCTTTCTGAAATATCCCCATCAACCGGGTTCTCCAGCATGCTGGCCATGTCACCAATTGTACCACTAGAGCTGTGTTTTAGTAATTCAACTTCAGAATTATCAATGAGGTCTGATTTTCTTACAGGAACATTCTGGTTATTATGCCATTCTAAAGAATTTTCAAAGCCATTTTCTCTGTTGACAGCAGAATGCAAAGTGTTCTCCTTTTCTGCTGGATTTTGTTCTGTTAAAACATTTGTTGTCAATGTATTACTGGCAACACCAAAGCTGACTTCAATATGCATTGGAGTTATTTCTTTTTTGTCCGTTTCCATTTCTGTAGTGAGTTCACCCTTATAATTAGAACAAAATTCAGACTGAGATGTGAGGCAATCTTCAACTATAGATATGCTGTCATATTTCACATTTCTTCCAAACTCAACATTTTGTTTACAATTTTCAGTTACATTTCCTGCTTCTGAACATGGGACAAAATTGGTCTGGTCTTGAACACAATTTTGCTTCCTTTCCAGTGTTGTATTGTCTTTTGCTTTATTTTTCTCACCGGAGCCTTCATTATCACTCGAATCTGTAAATTCTCCAAAAACATACTATAAAAGAAAAAAAAGAAGTAAAAATTGTATTATTCATTATGCCATGTCTGCCTAGAAGGCTTGCAGAATACTTAACAGTGCATTAGTGAGGTTGAAGAAATACTCAGTTGTTAGACATATAGCACTAATGAATTAAGAAAAAAAAAAAATCAAAAATGTTATGGGTTCATATTAATAGAATGATCACTCAATAAATCTAAAACAAAACAAAAGCTACCTCACAAAAAAAAAAAAAAAAAAAGTTAGAAAGTGCACTTTTTTTTGCTCATGTGTGCTTTTCTTTTTTTATCCCTGCTCTTCCGTTAAGTTGCTAGGGCAAAGAAAAAAAGCCCTTTGTGCCAAAGTGACCTAAAGCTCACACATGAGCTTCCTCTAGCCCCATGTAATAGTACTAGAACGGTCACATAGTTGGGGGGAGTGAGCCAAGCACTCACTCAAATTCAGAAGTCTTGGGTATTTCACATTGCTCCCAGTGACTGAACAGAGCAAAGTTGAATCAAAGGAAAGGTTAATATACACTATATTGTCAAAAGTATTGGGACATCTGCCTTTACATGCACATGAGCTTTAATGGCATCCCAGTCTTAGTCCGTAGGGTTAAATATTGCGTTGGTTCACCCTTTGCAGCTATAACAGCTTCAACTCTTCTGGGAAGGCTGTCCACATGGTTTAGGAGTGTGTCTATGGGAATGTTTGACCATTCTTCCAGAAGCGCACTTGTGAGGTCAGGCACTGATGTTGGATGAGAAGGCCTGGCTCACGGTCTTCACTCTAATTCATCTCAAAGGTGTTCTATCAGGTTGAGGTCAGGCCAGTCAAGTTCCTCAACCCCAAACTCTCTCATCCATGTCCTTATGGACCTTGCTTTGTGCTCTGGTCCAAATCATTTGGGGGAGGGGGGGATTATGGTTTGGGGGTGTTTTTCAGGGGTTGGGCTTGGCCCCTTTGTTCCAGTGAAGGGAACTCTTAAGGCACCAGCATACCAATACATTTTGGACAATCTCATGCTCCCAACTTTGTGGGAACAGTTTGGGGATGGCCCCTTCCTGTTCCAACATGACTGCACACCAGTGCACAAAGCAAGGTCCATAAAGACATGGATAAGCTAATTTGTGGTGGAGGAACTTGACTGGCCTGCACAGAGTCCTGACCTCAACCTGATAGAACACCTTTGAGATGAATTGGAGCAGAGACTGCGAGCCAGGCCTTCTCGTCCAACATCAGTGCCTGACCTCAAAAATGCACTTTTGGAAAAATGGTCAAAAACATTCCCATAGACACACTCTTAAACCTTGTGGACAGCCATCCCAGAAGTTGAAGTTATAGCTGCAAAGGGTGGGCCAACTCTATATTGAACCCTACAGACTAAGACTGGGATGCCATTAAAGTTCATGTGTGTGTAAAGGCAGGCATCCTAATACTTTTAACAATATAGTGTATCTTCAAGTCCTGACAGCCTCTCGCCACCTCACACTCTGCAGAAACCTGCACTGATTCCAGCTGACAGTGTGGGCAGCCTGCTGCCCTCCCCCACCTCCAATCTCCTGCTAACCTACTCCTCTCTTCAGGTCCTGGCAGCTACTCTTCTCCACCTCACACTGACACATCTCCCACAGCTGATCAGTGATTAATCCTCCCCCAGCCCATGTACCGGTTTTCTACCGCTATATGCAGCTGGATACTGATCGGAATCACTGAGGAACCCCTGCCAGCCCTCTGCACTAGGGGAATGACCCGTAGAGGACAGACTGAAGCTTTGGGCCCCGAATTCCAAGATGATGCAGCAGCCTTCACTGTGAAGGGGACTGGGACCCAAATCGCACAAGCCACCAAAGACCAAGGGTAAGGAAATCCCCAGGGAGATGCTATGTTATGCTCAGAAGCTGTCTGGGCAGCCAGGCAATGATCAGACAGCTCACACTATGGACACTGCACAGAATAATTCTGGTATGCAGGCACAGGCAGCCATCTTAGCTGTTAACTATGGGGAGGAAGAGGATGATCCCTGGCCCACCACAGCTCAGACACTCAGGACATGACTCAGTCCACCCTAGCAGACATACTCAGGGCGGTGAACAACTGCACTGCATCTGTGAACACTTTAAAAGAGCAGTTTGGGGGCTTAAGGGAGGATGTGTCGCTGTTGCGACAGGATTTACAAAAAATCTGTGAGAGAACCACAGGTGTGGAAAGCAGAGTCAGTAAACTGGAAGACTTATTACCCCCCTATATAAAGAGATACCAACAGCATACCAGATGGCAAAGGAAGCTAATGATAGAGTTGAAGACATGGAGAATCGTCTCAGATGAAATCATGTGCGCATAGTGGGTCTTCCTGAGTGGGTGGAAGGAAAGGACTCCACAACTTTCGTGGAGAATTGGTTACTTGAAGTATTTGGCAAAAACATCTTCTCGCCCTTTTTTGCAGTGGAACGCGCTCATAGAGTGCCGACTCGCACCCGCCCCGCCCAGATCCATATTGGCAAAATTACTTCACTACCAGGACAGAGAAATAGTGCTGTGTCAGGCACTGGAGCGTGCCAACATCCAACACAATGGTACCAGACTGTCCTACCCTGACTTCTCCGCGGAGGTGCAGAGACACAGGGCTAAGTTTACAGATGTGAAGCACCGCCTTCAGCTCCTGCAACTGCCGCATGCTATGGCTGTATCCCACCAAGCTCCGGGTTACTGTGAAAGGCCAAGCACAATTTTTTGAGGCCCTAAAGCAGCGAGGGCAAAGAGGAGAGGAAGATTGACCCAGCTTCCAGTCTCCACTGCTTGCTACCTAAAGTTATAACCCATTTTAAATGCTTAAGAAATATACCTGGGTATTCCACACACTAGTTACACAGAGTTCTCTGGCTAGGGGACATGACATTTTTGCAGATCAAGATGAAAGCTACACCACTACTGTTTGATCTACACTACTTGAGAATGCTCAAGTTGAAGCAAGCGAGTGTCAATATAATGACTGATTCTGTCCTATTGGCAGTGTATACCGCTGTTAGCCAACTTTGGTTTACAGTATTTGAAAACCTTTATTTCTTCAGCTGGGGTTCTTCCAGCGTTCTCAAAAGAGGAAAAGATGTGGTTCAACAGTACAAAAGTTTCAAGAGACGTCCGCAGCCTTGCATAGCCGCATGGTTCTTTTTGTTGACTTTTGATACCCTGCTCTATTACTGACTTACCGTGTCCCATAGCGAAGGTACCCATAGTGTCATGGAATATCAGGGGAATCCATTCTCCTCTCAAATGATCTTTATGCATCTTAAAAATTTTAACCCTGGGATATTTTGTTTTCAGGAAACCCAATTAACAGCAAAGACGTGAATTGTTTAAGATACTCCTGGGTGTGGAAAGTACACCACTCTACACATACCTCTTATTTCAGGGGGGTCAGTGTGTTGATTCATGGTGCCCTGGATTACCAGGAGTTTGACAGTAAAATTGACCTGGAAGGTCGTTTTGTTTTCATAAACTATCACCTTGGTTCTTTGACATGTATATTGGCATGTGTTTACATTCCTTCGCCCTTCACTGCAGCGGTGCTACAGCTTCTCATCTCCTATGTGGATGGTAGGCCAGCGGTGCCATTGCTAGTACTGGGGGACTTCAATTGCTGTTTAAATGCCGGCCCCTAGTTCCCCTTACCTCTCCAGGGGTACTCCCTTGGTGAGGTTGTTGCAAGAGGTGGGCTGGGTGGATATCTGGAGACACGAAAACCATAATGTTAAGCAATTTACATATTTTTCTAAAACTCATGGTAGCCTGCCTAGAATTGACCTTGAAGTGAGCAGCTTGAAAGTGCTTCCATTTATCTCCAATTTGATACATAGACCCCGCAGTGTGTCAGATCACTCCTCCTTGGTGACGCACATAACAGTATCCTGGTCAGTTACACTACCCAAAGACCCATGGAAATTTAATGCATTCTCGTTGAAGCTGTTCGCTTCTCCTGAGATGATGGCGGGGGAACATGCGAGAGTTCTTCACATTTCAGGGTCCAGATGTGTCTTGTTTGCAGCAATGGGAGACCTTATCTGAAGGGTTTATTGATAGCGGAAATTAATAAAGTAAAATATGCATCCTCCGCTCTGAAGGTGCTTTGCTGATCTGTCTGACTCTAAGGAGGCGTGGCAGTCTGCCCAATCTGCCCATGAAGCATTTGCTCTCCTCCTCGGCAGAGAAGAGATTCTTTTCGAGACATGCATTTTTTGAGGAAGGGGGGAAAACTGGGCGCCTGTTGGCTATGATTGCTAATGCACACCAAAGATCCCCTTGCCATAGGCGTGATAAAGTCGTTAGTTCACCTGTATTGATTATGCAGGAGTTGGCAGGCTATTATGAATCCCTTTACTGTCCCGGCACTACTTACGCCCAGGAAGACCTTGACCTCTACCTTCACAGTATAGCCTTCGCTGAACTGACGGCGGGCCATCGGGAGGGGTTGTAGGCCCCACTTACCATAGAGGAACTTCAGGAGGCAGTCGGGTCCTTCACTAATTGTGAGGCACCGGGGGAGGATGGGATCCCCATAGAACTATACAAACAATATTCTGAAGTGTCGCTACCACCTTTGCTAAAAGTTTTCAATCAGTCCCTAGAGAGTGGAGCTCTTCCACCCTCTATGTCAAAAGCAAACATAATTTTGCTTCTCATGCCAGGAAAGGACCCTGTGGACCCAGGTTCTTACCATCCTATTTTGTTGCTGCAGAGCGACATTAGGATACTGGCAAAGGTGTTAGCAATTCGGCTGAATGGAGATATTACCTCTCTCATGCATGACGACCAGGATGGTTTCATGCCAAATAAATCAACAGCCAATAACCTAATGCCGTGTACACACAATCGGAAATGCCGCCAGCAAAACTCCGATGGGAGCTTTTTGTCGGAAAATGCGACCATGTGAATGCTCCATCAGTCTTTTGCTGGCGGAATTCCAGCCAGGAAGATTGAGAGCATGTTCTCCATTTTTCGGTCGGGAAAAATTCCTAAAATGCGATTGTATGCAATTCGGATGTACAAAAAATCACGCATGCTCAGAATCAAGTACGAGACGGAAGCTCTCGTTCTGGTAAAACGAGCGTTCGAGATAGCACATTTGTCACGCTGTAAATTTTTGGATCTTTTAATGCAGCGCATTCTTTTGTTCTTTATAATGCTAGAAGAATGAATTTGCTTTGCTCCTGATATTCACACAGAGTTCTCACAAACGTATTTCTTTATTATTTCTCGTGATCTCCTGAATAATCTTTTTTGTTTTTAAAGCCAGATCTCCATAATAGTTTAGAATTTTTTTTATAGTCATCTTTTGTTTTTTTAATCAAGATCTCCTGTTTTTTTGATTATTTTTAAATTATTTTCTAGTGATCTCCATATTTTTTTTTTATGTGTGTGTCAAGTTTCCACACAACAGTAATTTTAAAGCTCAAGGAGGTTGGTTGTTTGCACTTGTTAATTTGACATTGTATTTTTGAAATGTACCTGCCTACTCACAAACTGTCCTTTTTGAAGAAAAACACATAGGCAAGTATTTTCATATAACAAAAATCTACATTTATTCTGGCTAATAACAAAATAAAGAGGAAGGTAACACTGGAGAAACTGCTTAAATTTGCAAAGCCTTTGTACCCCAGGGCACACAAAGTCTTTGTAACTAACAATTGGTAGCCTGAGAAGTCCATATAACAGGGAGCACAATCTGGTCCAGGACTCCCAGAGATCATGAACAGCAGCAGAGGTGGTGCTGTGGTACTACACCAGCCTGCGTCTTCTGTCAGACAAGACTGAACCCAGGGCCATCACTTTCTTCCCTCCAGCCTTCCTTGGAGGCTGTGGCTCTGGAGATGGACTTGTGGCAGGAGGAGGAGGAGGATGGGCGAGCGCACATAAGTGCATGTTCTCACTAATTTGGCCCCTCAACCCCTTCTGAAGGGTCTGAAAAATAAGATTCTCACACAGTGTTGGCCCTCCTCCATTTGCTGCAATTTTGCAGTTACATAGCAGCCACAGGCCTTTTCAGCATCGGGGAGGTGTTTTTAGGGCCGCATTAGCGCCCTTAATGAGGCCCAGTGCTGCCTCCTCCACGTTACTCCCCATTCCTGGCCCTTTTTGTTGTAAGGCGGAGGGGAGGAACCTGAGGCTACTGGGCCTGGCCACCTCCTGGCTGAGACTTACCTCCGCCTTCTCCTGGCTGACACTTACCCCCCTGCCTCCTCCTGGCTGCCACATTCCAGAGCCTCGTCCTGGCTGAGGTCTTCCTGTGTATGAAAAAGGGACATAGTTTTAGTTTTTGGTTCATCAATCACACGCAATTTTCAGCTTATGACTGTTGCAAATTGAATGCTAATAAATAGAAAAGACTATCATTCTGAGCCCAGCATTTTTCATTCTTGTCCCAATCATTTTTGGCCCCTACTGTCTATTGATATGTAAAACACTTTTTGTTCAATCATTCGTTAGCAATATTAACATCTAGTTAACAACAATAATTTTCGGACAATAAATATGTTCAAAAATATGATACCTGGCTCCAGCTGGGCTCCTCAACTTCTTCCAGGATGGAAGGCCCAGGTTGGTCCTCGGAAGCCTCAGCTGGGGTTGAGGGAAGGGTGGATGGAAGTGTAGAAATTGATTCCCTGGCTTCAATCTGGTCTTCCAGAAACCGCATACTGTTGTAGTACCACAGACTGGGTACATACACATCCTTTGCTGCTGCTCCTGATTTCATGGAAGTCTGGACCTTATTAAGCTCCTTCCTATACGTGCTTCTCAAGCTACCAATTTTCTTATCCACAAACTCGATGTCTGCATCGGGGACCTACGTCTTCACAAATTGCAGCAGTTACTCCAGCGATGCCTTCCTAGCTGGTTTATTTCGATATAAGGGGTTTTTAACCTCCCACAAATTTCTCATATCCCTGTATCCCTCATATCCCTGTATCTGTCTATGAACTGACCCAATTCTTTGAATTGATTCATATTTGCTGCAAGACAAAAACACTAACATCAGGCTAAACTCTCCTAATCTTATCCCAATATAGGCCTCGAATCAGTATAGGCCACCGATGTCCCAACTTAAAATGTTACCTTCGTTATAACGTTCGGCACTTCCTCCACTCACAGATCGTATGTACGACACACACGTGTTAGCGTTATATACACTACGCATGCATTCTTTCTCAAATATTCCCCACCCCTTCTCTTTCGTCGCAGTGGGAGAGGAACATGGCGGAGACACAGCAGGTGCGTAATAGCAGTAACGAGGAGGAAAGCCTGGTGCCCGAAACATCCCGATCCCGCAGGAGATTTAAGGCCTCAAATATGGCCTTTATAGAGATGGTGGACATCTTGAAGAGGGCCGACTATGACGGGAAGTATGGACTGTACCTAAACCCAAATGTGAGAAAGGCCAAGATCATGAATAAAGTTGTGAAGAGTCTGCACAAGAATTTTGAGGTACGACGATCAAAGGAGCAATTGAGGAAACGCTGGTCAGACCTGAAATTGAGGGAGCAGGATCAGTGCAGAAGGATCAAGAAAGTGCTTTTAAAAAGTACTTGTCGTATGTTCCTATTATTATTACTTGCATGCTGCTCCATGTGCTATTCTTTACTTTTGTACAGTTTAAAATGGCTACTTTTATGTTCATGGGCACAGTAATCGGTCGTAGGAAACATTGTTCGTTTGCCAACTAAATACGATATTTTGGGCAGATACAGGGTTAACTACATTTGGTCATGCTAATTTGTATTAAAACAAGTTTAGGACATTGTTGTCTAGATGTGTTTGAAACTAGAAAGAATTGCAAACTTGATTCAGTATAATGTAAGGAGAGGACATTCAGCAGCTGTTTACACATCTGGACTCAGGAGCACTAGTGTGGGACACAAGAACAAACTTTTTAGGGTGTCCCACGCAGGTACTCCAGTGGATACTTGGAGTGTCTCCATGTGTGAAACTTGTCCAAAAAAGTATTCCAGCTTTGGTAAGTGAAAAAATCATGTCTTCAGCTTGGAACTCTGCCAAAACAGACAATTGTACCCATCTTCAAGCAATGTTTCATATTCCTATTTCTGGCCTCAAATATCTCTGTGCTAAGTATACCTTTTGTTTCATTCTCATAGGGGAGAAAAGACTTTCGGACGTCTGAGGACACCAGGAAACCCCCATCTCCTGAAGAAGGGGAACAGAGGACACCACAACCTTAGGATGTGGAGGAAGGAGAGGTGGTTGAGATTGTCACCACAACAGGTGAGTGTCTGACACCACAGATTCAGGTAATAGATGTATGCCTGCATATTTATAATACATGGTGTGTATTTTTTTCTTTTAGGTGATGTGCATGTTGTGGAAGAACAATCTCCTCTTTTCACGAATGACAGTGCACAAAGGGTAATCCAGGACATAATGTTTTGTAGTCAGGATTTAGACCTCATCAAGCAAACAAATGACATAGAACAAAAACTGAAGAACATGATTGATGTACTAGGAAGAATCTAAAATGACACCATTTTCTATTTTTGGGGACCATTTTTGACAAATTTTTGACACATTTTAAAAGCCAAATTTTGAAGATGCACACAATGTGTCAACATGTGCTATCTGCCATCGGGGATATCAATGTACGCGTTTTTTGGGTGCTACCCCTTCCTATTAACTCAAGTAGCTGAGAGGAAGTGGTTGCGCCCCCAAAACACGTCCATTGATCCCCCATGATGGGAGCTAGCACATGTTGACATTAGGCATGGGATCAGGAATTTGACTCCCAATTTGTGTGCATCTTCAAAATTTGGCTTTTACAGGGGGACATCACCCCATCTGATGAAGGCAAGATCAACACATTTTTGACACTATGATGTCTGATATTGCCTTCAGTTTTTCAATGTTGAACTTTGTAGTTGTGTATGTTATGTTTTGAAACATGCCTGTTTATGTACTTAAAAAAAGATTTTCAAAATAAAACGGTAAAAAAAAAAATGTTAAAAAAAAAAAAATAAATAAATAAATAAGTTTTATAATGCACATGTGAATGTGCACTGAGTAAAAGGTTTTAAACTCAACAATGTGTGGCTTCTTCTTTCAATGCTCAATACCATTTTTTGTATTAAGTTGGTGTTTACAGTGACAATGGGTGTTATTTAATAATAGAAAAACCACTTGGCACTACAAGTGCACTAGGAGAACCTAGGAGACAGCTAAAAGAAACACAAGCAGTAAATCGAAATTTGAAAAGATCAAATTTTTTTTTTAATATCTAAAATTAATTACAAATTTGCTGGCATAGCAATGGCCCCCCTACCTGTAAAATAATCAACATATTTTTTACGCAGTCCACGGTCGCTTTTGGGGGGCAAGCCAGGATGGCCAGTTAACAGGGCCGTCAGTGTATTTTCTGGAAGTCCAACCTCAGGCCCAACTGAGGCAACATAATTTGGAGCATTTCTCTTCAAAAAGTTGTGAAGTATGCAGCATGCTAGAACGATGTGGTTTAGTTTGTACTGCTGTAAGAAATAGGTGGAACCGGCTGGCCATTATCCCAAAGGCATTCTCCACGACTCTTCCAGCTCTGGACAGCTGGTAATTAAAAATCCTCTTCTTCGGGGTGAGGGGTCCTCTGGGGGAATGGCCTCATCAGGTGATCACACAGACCAAATGCTTCATCAGCGATAAAAACAAATGGGAGTCCTTCCATGTTCTCTTCTGCAGGTGACAATCCCAAGCCACCACTCTGGAGACGTCGGGGAACTCAGTCTGGGCAAAGACTCCACCATCCGGCCATTCTTCCCCACATCCACATAGAGAAACTCGTATGTCGCCGAGACCACTGCCATCAACACAATACTATGAAACCCCTTATAGTTAAAAATAGTATGCATCCGAGTAGGGTGGTAGGACGATGTGGACGTGCTTCCCATCGATTGCCCCTTCGCAGTTGGGAAAGTCCCAACGATGAGCAAATTGGGAAGCCACAGTCTGCCATTTCTTTGGCGTTGAAGGAAACTGTGGAGTCAAAAAATAAACTATCAGTACTTTTGTACATAACATTGCAAGCAGATTAGACACAAACATTCTTGGCCAACATCAGTATAACATTTATCTTAAGGAGTATTTAAAGACAAAAATATAAGGTCCACCCCAAAAAAAAAGCCTCTGACACTCTGCCTGAATTTAAGGATAACAATAGCATTTGGACACATTTTAGGGGGTGTTTAGGGTAAAGCACTACAATGGAGCTGAGAAAATACATTGTTAAGTGACTAGGCTAGGTGTATATGGGCCCAGGATAGCATGCTGGGGAGGTTAGTGAAGGCAAATATGCATGAAGGACAAAAAAGGAGCATTAAAAGCTTACAGCATGCATGAGGACAAAGGGGACATTCACAGCATATTACAATCATGGTAATTAGGGAATGATGAAAGAAATACAAATCATTAACATACATTAAATACATAGAATGTGATGTTAAAGGAGAAAACTTACCCTAATATGGTCCTTCTGCAGGACCTGTATGATGGCAGAACAGGTCTCTGGGATAATGATCCCCAGAGCCTGGGGGAGATGCCTGCAGAGAACTTGAGGTCCTGTAGACTTCTCCCGTCGCCAAGTACCGCAACATGGCAACGAGCCTCTGCTCTAGAGTGATGGCTTGCCGCACGCAGGTGTCCTGCTTCGTAATATAAGGGGACAGCAAAGCCAACAGAAAAGGGGGAAGAAAATTCCTGAAATCATCAGGGTTATTCTCCTGGATCTCACGCAGCAGAGGCATATGAGAGAACTGGTCACGCTGGAGCAACCAATTCTTGGTCCATGAACTCCTCCCCACCCTGTTCATGGACTGGGCTTGGATCAAAGCAAGAACCCCAACACCAAGCCCCTGCATAGCACAAACTCTACGATGAGTGCGTACCTGCAACATGGCTTCAAAATGGTCGGCTGGTCAGAACGAACTAACAGAACACACTGAAGAACAGAAAGGCCTGTGAAAATCATAAAGGAGCGGACAAGAACGCACTGAAAAACAGATACGAACTGACTACATGCACTGAAAACCAGATACAAACCCACAAACACAAACTGAAGAGCAGTAACGGACTGAAAAGCACGAAGCTGAAAAGCACGAATTGTCTCTCACCAAACTTCTACTAACGCGAGATTAGCAGAAGGAGCCCAAAGGGTGGCGCGCTGGGTATTGAACTTCCGTTTTCTAGTCCAGTTGTATGTCACCTCGTTCTTGACGGTCAGAATTTGGTGTGACTGCGTGTATGCAAGGCAAGCTTGAGCGGAATTCTGTCAGAAAAACCATCCAAGTTTTTTCTGACGGAAATTCCGATCGTGTGTACGTGGCATAAGATGTTTATTTCTGAATTTACAGCCTGCAGTGGACAATGCTGGTAGCAGGGCTCTGCTATCACTAGACGCCACAAAAGCGTTTGACAGCATTGACTGGAACTACCTGTGGACAGTACTGGGGAAATTCGGGTTCGGCTCAACATAAATATTGTGGGTGCGCCTTCTATACAAATCGACCACAGGCTGCAATTCAAGCCTCTGGCAATCTGTCCCATACTTTTGCATTAAAGAGGGGGGCAAGGCAGGGCTGTCCGTTGTCCCCTCTTCTTTTTGCATTGGCTGTTAAACCACTGGCCATATGGATTAGGGCTAATACGCGAATTGTGGGCTTTTGCTATGGCAATCTGCAGGAAAAGGTGATGTTGTATGCCGATGACACACTGCTCATGTTGGGTGACACTGACGGTTCCTTGCAGGAGGCCATGGCAACTATTACAAAATTAGGTGACTTCTCTGGACTGAGAATAAACTGGTCTAACTCAGCCTTATTGCTGCTGGACGGTGATGCCTCACAACCGGTGGCATCTGACTGCTCAATACCCATTACCACATCCTTTAAAAATTTGGGGATTCAGGTTACCTCGAAACCCGTGGGATTTTAGTCATCTAAATATTTCCCCTCTCCTCCAAAGGTTTAGGGACAAGGTTAAAACGTGAAATGCCCTTCATCTATCGGTGGCAAGGAAAGTGAACTTGGTTAAGAGGATACTCATGCCCCAACTTCTTTATATCCTCCACAATGCCCCTGTGGTTATACCTTTGAAGATTTTCAAAATAGGGAACACAATCTTCCATAGTCTCATATGGAATGATAAACCCCCCAGGATGAAGTTAGAACACCTGCAGAAACACAAGGATGACAGTGGGTTGGGTTTGCCCAAACCATGGTTATACTACCTGGCAGCACAACTGCAACACTTCACTGGTACCTTCAGGGCTGATGGGGAAGGACACAAGATGTACACTTCTTCACAGGCGGTAATGCTTCATACTTTATGTAGAGGACCAATTTCAATGGCTTTGGAGGCTCAAACCTTTACAAAACCCCCATAAAAAATGCCTGACATATAGTCTCATCCAGAAGGTGTGGAACAAATCCAAATGCCTCCAGATATATTTTTGTGTAATGAGGATGCAATGCACTGTTTGGAACTGTAATAATGTTACTGATTGTATACCTATCTTTTCTAATAAAAACTTTTTTTTTTTTTTAATCCAACAAAAAGAAAGAGCCCAAATGTCTGTGAAACCGAATGGCCAAAGAGATCACTTAATGGTACGCAAGGCCAAATGTTGGTCCTGATAACACTAGTAAGCCTTTCAGGTGTGAAGGCAGACTTTACGAAAAGTCAACTTCCTAGTTGCTACTTCAAGAGTATTGGGAAGACGAATTCCAAAAAGGTCACAAGATCCTGAGGACCATGGCCTCAACAGCTTTGCTGTTAGAGTCGTTGTCCCAGAAGCAGGGTTAAACACTGGCTTTTGGGTTAGGAGGTCTGGATGATCCAGAAAGACCCATAGAGCATCTGTCAGGAGCTTGAGTATCACATCGTCTTGGGTTAATTGATGAGGATCACCTAAACTCCCTCCTAAACCCTGCAGAGGGAAGGAAAGGCGTAGATCAGGTTGAACTCATCCTATGACACCACCTGGTCAACTACGCTCGAGCGTCTCTGGATCTGAAGACAAAGCTGTCTAGTCTGCTACTGAATCTGGATGCCAACAGGTCCACATCTGGCATGTCCTCCTTCTAGCAAAGGGCTTGAAAGACCTCCAGGTCAGAGAGTCCATTCCCCCAGATCCAGATGCTGATGACTGAGAAAGTCTGCCTACCAATTTTCCAAATCTGGGATGTGGGCAGTGTACAATTCTGGAACATGAAGTTTGCTTTCCTAAAGTGGTACAACATCTAATGCCTCCAGCGACCAAGTCCTCTGCACAGATAGGGTGTTTAGGACTGACCCTGCCAAACAACTGGCATCTATTGTGAAACCCTTCCAAGACTAGGGAGGAAAGAGCCTCCTTAACTAGAGTTGGCACGATAGGGAAGGTCTAAATTTGGGTGTCAAATACATGGGCAATATAAAAGGCAGATGGTGTTTGTTCCATTTTAACAGATTGTTGCCTTGCAATCCTCTGGAGGGAAACTGGGTGTATGGTATAGCCTTAAACGAAGCAGCCATGAGATCAAGCACCCTTATGCAAGCAAAAGACAAGAGCTTCCTCTGGATCCAGAGGGCCCTGACATAAAAAAACAAAAATATAGAAGTTTTTCCTGAGGCAGAAAGATTCAGAATAAGGCCATGTCCAGCATTAGACTCAGGTACTTCAATCTGAAATATGGGTCCAGCGATGATTTACCAGATCCTTTACCGTCTCTGTTGGATAATGGCTGACAGGGACAAGGAAGGTTGATCCTTTAACAGGAGATTGCCCAGGAACCCTTGGAGCATGCAGTAGAGCCAAAAACCAGACCAGGCACATTGGTGAAAACCCAGGAAGTCGTGGAAAGGCCAAAAAGGTAAAGGTAACAAATTGGTAATGTTGCTCGCCCACTGCAAAACCCTAATAGCGTGGATGAGGCAAAAAGGTGAGAAATGTACA
This sequence comes from Aquarana catesbeiana, assembly GCF_042186555.1. NCBI lineage: Eukaryota > Metazoa > Chordata > Amphibia > Anura > Ranidae > Aquarana > Aquarana catesbeiana. The sequence continues at coordinate 267,581,803 of NC_133328.1, forward strand.
GGTAAGAATCCCTAATTACTACTGAACAGGAAATCCCCTGGAAGAAGGGAAGCATATGACCTGGCATAGGTCACGCAAAACTTTTGAACATGAAGTTGAGGAGTCTTCAGATGAAAAATGGCCCGGACCCCTACATTCAGTTTTGGAACTGTAAAGTGTGGAAGACTTGAACACCTTTTGGTCAAGGAATAATCACCTTTTGATCCAAGAACTGTGGGACAATATAAATTAGATCCACCCACAGTAAAGAACAAGTAGACAAGTTTGAAAGCATGAAGCAGGGAGGAGGCAGAGAGCAAAACTTCAGAGACTTTAGAGGCTAAGAGACCTCACCCTAGTTTGAGAAGTGAGGGAGCCCCCCATCACTAAAATAAGGCCTTGGTGCCAGACTTGGCTGACCTGGAGGGCCATGTCTTATCACAAATGTATGTTCTTGTCATAGACTTGGTTTTGGAAGACTGCGAGAGATAAACTCTGAAGTAAATGTTCTACTGGCTAGGACACAATCTTTCTTCTCCTTTGGGAGAAGAGCACTATTGCCTTCTGTAATCTCCTGAAAGTACTTCCAAAGAGGGACAAAACAGGTGTTCATCCTCAAAAGGTCAGTGATAAAAGCAGGATACATCAGCATTTACGCCACAGAATCCTGTGCAGAGAGAGAGAAGAGGCGCATCCTGGAAATTTGTGCACACTGCATCTGTCAAGCCATTCACGTAGTAGTTTAAGGCTGTGCCCAAAAGGTCCAAATGACTATAGAAATGGACAGAGGGATCTGTTAGGATGGAGCTGGAATTCTGGGCCATACATTTGGCCCAGACAGCAGTCATTTGACAGACTACAATATATACAACTGGCACAGTTGCATGGCAGGGCATGCAACCTCACATCCACAAATCTGAAACTTTCCTTAATAGAATATGGTTTAGCAAAACATTTAGGAGAAAAAAAAAAAAAAATCTTCTTTTGGGGAGGCCAGTCTCCATATGGGAGATGCTCAACCAGCGAGAGCGGATAGGGAAATACTTAGCTGCTGCTGGGAACTTTAGAAACCCCAAAGTAGAAAACTTTGGGTGAGGATAGCCCTTAGCCATGTCCTTTTGATCTGTCATGCCTATGAAAATTGTCCCCTGAAGGGTACTCACAACCTCCCCTGATCAGAGTTGCGGGGGGGGGGATTAAACCACTTGTAACCGCTCTCAGAGAAGGAACCAGGAGATGTTGATGGTCCTGAAGTCCCGAACGCAAAGAGGAAGAGACGGGGGTGCAGAAGAAGAAGGTGGTTTGGGCCATTCAGGCACAGTAGTACTCATTTGCACAGGCACACGAAGGCCTTATTTAGGGGGACACAATTTTTAACCACAAATATCCTGGTTCCTACCACACCAACGTAAGGGACAACATCAGTACATAAAAAGGGGAAAGCAAGCCTAGACACCCTGGGCTGAATGTTTAGAGGTCTTCTACCCTGGGCTCCCCACAGCAGTAACAGGAATTAAACCCATCAACGTCGTCCTCCACAACGGGCATACCCCTGTTGGGCTCTGCACCCGGTCTTACACAACCCTGGACCTGTAAAGCACCCTGCAGCCTACTCCACGTGCTGCACTATGTGTCATAAAAAACATTCACAGAAAGACCTAGTGCAAAGAAACATTACAGGTCGGCCCCATGTCTTGATACAGGTGGGGACCGTTGTGGTCCCCCAAGGTTTTGCTGAGGAGTCAACGGATTTGGAAGCTGCTTGAAGAGTTGCAATGGCTATGGTGCTCCTGCTTGTTAGAAGGATCATCTTAAACTATAATCAGATAAAAACTTCCAGAGAAGGTAGGTTTACCTTAGCAGAAAGAAGAGGTCCATCACCTAAGGACACTAGCAAAAAACTGAGGCTAGATGGGAATGGGGGGGGGGGTTAAATACAGAGATATCCTTGTAGCCTTCAGTTTTTGCCAGCATCCAATCAGCTGAAGGTAGCTGCATATAACCCAGTCAAAATGATTTAACCACTTCAATACTGGTCACTTTCCGACCCCTTTCTTGCCCAAGCTAATTTTCAGCTGCGCGGTCAAGCAACACCGTACCCAAATTTTATTCATTTTGTTCCCACAAATAGAGCTTTCTTTTGGTGGTATTTAATCACTACCGGGGTTTTTATTTGTTGATAAACAAATAAAAAAAGACCGAAAATTATTAAAAAAAAAAAAAAAGTTTTTGTGTCTGTTATAAAATTTTTATAAATACGTTTTCTCATTCACTGATGGGCACTGACGATAGAGGTCAACTGATATGCGTTTTTCTCTGGCCGATGCCAATATTTAGAAATCAGGGTGGCCGATATATGATGTCGATTTTTGCAGCCGATTTTTCTTTTTTTCCCCTTTTATCGCAAAATCTAAGCATTGTGAAGACTGGAGGGATGGATGGTGCTGGGCGTGGACGCTTTGTGGAGAGGGATGGATGGTGCTGGGCATGGGTGGGGATGCATTATGGAGACTGGAGGAATGGATGGTGCTGGGCGTGGATGGGGATGCATTGTGGAGAGGGATGCATGGTGATGGGTGTGGATACATTGTGAAGAGGGATGGATGGTGCTGGGTGTGGATGGGGATGCATTGTGGAGAGGGATGGATGGTGCTGGGCGTGGATGGGGATGCATTGTGGAGAGGGATAGATGGTGCTGGGCGTGGGTGGGGATGCATTGTGGAGAGGGTTGGATGGTGCTGGGCGTGGGTTGGGATACATTGTGGAGACTGGAGGGATGAATGGTGCTGGGCGTGGATGGGGATGCATTGTGGGGAGGGATGCATGGTGATGGGTGTGGATACATTGTGGAGACTGGAGGGATGGATGGTGCTGGGCATGGATGGGGATGCATTGTGGAGAGGGATGGATGGTGCTGGGCGTGGGTGGGGATGCATTGTGGAGAGGGATGGATGGTGCTGGGCATGGAAGGGGATGCATTGTGGAGAGGGATGGATGGTGCTGGGCGTGGGAGGGGATACATTGTGGAGACTGGAGGGATAGAGGGTGCTGGACGTGGATGGAGATGCATTGTGGAGAGGGATGGATGGATGGTGCTGGGCGTGGATGGGGATGCATTGTGGAGAGGGATGGATGGTGCTGGGAGTGGGTAGGGATGCATTGTGGAGAGTGGAGGGATGGAGTAGATGCTGGGTGTGGATGAAGATGATTGAGTTGAAGTGTGAAAATGGATGAGAGTTACATTGTGAAGAGGCTCTCCACAATGTAACTCTCATATCCACCCAGAGTCAACCTCATCCATTTTCACAATGCTGAGTTGCATTGTGTGGGTGCCAGCCAGCCTCAGACAGGTGTCCCAAGTCCAAATCTTCAGGCAGCACAGGGGTCACAGCAGCACACATTACATTTTTGTGACTTACCCTCCATGCTGCTTTCTGGTATTTATCTGCATGCACCTAATAGGGCTAGGTGTATGCAGATAGACGCTGATGAGCTGACCATCCGCCCCCACCCCCGCCCGTGTCCCGGCCAATCACATTGCAAGCAAACCTAGCAGCAGCCAGCAGGCTCCACCTCAGCAGGGAATGAGGATCTAGCTAGTGCTGGCCGCAATCACCTGGGGGGAGGGTTACAAAGTCAGACAGGCGGCGGAGGCTTGGGCTTGTTTAATGACACGCTAGGGGCCCTGGTCAGCCGGGTATAGTGTAGCAGCCGCGAATCGGCCTAATTTGCATTATAATTGGCCGATGCTGATTTCTTAAAAAAGTCCAAATATCGGCTGGCCGATATATCGGTCGACCTCTAACTGATGAAGCTGCACTGATGGGCACTGATAAGACAGCACTAATGAGGTGGCACTAATATGCAGCACTGATATGCACTCATAGGTGGCACTGATGGGCACTCATAGGCGACACTGATGGGTGGCACCTATCATGGGCACTGACTGGTGACCCTGGCGGTCACGGGCAGGCATCCTCTGGGGGCTGCATTGATAATCAATCAGCGCAGACCCCCCCATCAGGAGAGCAGACGATCGTCTCTCCTCTACTGGCGTATGTCAGTGCAGGTGGAGGAAAAGCGGATAAACAGCTTTTCCTGTTTACACTGTGATCATCTGTGATTGGACACAGCTGATCACATGGTAAAGAGCCTACATCAGAGGCTCTTTACCTAGATCGGAGACGCGGTGCATCAGACTGACACATCATACCAATCATCGCCTTATCCTGCTGGACATCATATGATGCCCAGTCAGGATACTGAAACCACTTTCCAGCTGTCATTCTGCTATATGGTGGGCAGGAAGTGGTTAAAGAAGCCCGTGTCCTGTACAGTATGACCAGGAAAAAAAACAAAAAGAAAAAACTTACATTTGAAAAAAAACTTTGCAAAGCTTCCTTTGTCATGAAAAAAAACAAAAAAAAAAAAAACATAATATTTATATAAGGGAATAATGAGGCCTATAGCAGAAATATAAAAATTGCCCTGGTCCATAAGCAGCACTCAGGTGCAAGATGGTTAAAACTGTCCCCTAACTCCCTAGCTGATAAAGGATTTAATGCTTGTTTTTTCCTAGGGGATGATACAAATGTTACTTACAATAATCCAGGGTTCAGTGTTCTTCCTCCCTGCTGGCTTCGGTTTTCATGACCATTCCCCCAAAGCTGCTCCTCTTGGTGGTTTCCAATCAGTCTGGTCAGCCCACTTTCACTGACATTCTCAAATAACATCCACCACTGATCTTGCATTGTATGTGATGATGTAGGATTGTCTGCCCACATTGCATGTCTAGAGACAAGGGGAGGACAACAACACAGGTTGTTGTAGGACTGCGAGTTAAAGCTGATCTTCAGCTTTTAGTGAAGTTTAAATTGTTAGTTTGGACCAAGCTGGTCCAAAACAAACTATTCCCTTCACGAAAAAATGCAGTGGCCAGGAGCTGTGTACCAGCACTGGGATGAGAACTTCCCGTCCTACTCTCTGAACAAAATGGAGTCAAGCTCAAAGTCACTCAGCCTTTCACAGGGAGCTTTGCATTCTATGAATGAATACAAAGGTTCCTCTAATTGGATAAGTAAGCGAGGCAGGGGGACGAGGTCACAAAACCTGACTCAGCCAGAGGAAGCTTTGTATTCAATCATAGAATAAAAAGTGCCCCATGAAAGTTGCTCATCCCAAATTAATTTTGTTCCAGGGGTAGGATGGGAAATTTCCCATCCCACTGCTGGAACAGAGTGCTGTATACTGTATGCAGCTGATGCTACATGCAGTTTATACAAAACTCCCAGATGCTGAATCTATTTGTGAATGGAATAGTATGTTTGAACCAAACTATTTAACCTCTTCACACCAGGGACACGCATATATGCGGCCTTTCGGGGGGTGGGCCTCAACATCGAGCGGACGCATATATGCGTACCAACGTAAACAAAGCTGTGTGAGCACGCATGCTGCGTGCTTCTGGCACTCTTACCGGTGGCTAATAGAAAGCTTCTGATCTCTACTTGCAATTGGGAGCTTTCCGATCATGTGACTGCTGTGACAGTTAATCATGGCAGTCAAATGATCAGAAACACTGCCCCTGCCTCCCGGCATCAGAAACCTATTAAAGAGTCGGAAGACGCTGGCATTTTTGTTACATAGTTACATAGTTAGTAAGGTTGAATAAAGACACCAGTCCATCCAGTTCAACCTGAGTGAGTGTGGGTGCGTGTCTACAATCATCCCTATTTTTATTTAAGGTACCCATATGGTGCCGCCAATTCACGCAGCACTCTGCACATACATCATACACCCACATCGGTCCCTACTCTCAAGGAGCCCACAATCCAAGGTCCCCAACTCACATTCATATACTAGGGCCAATTTTGAACAGAAGCCAATTAACCTACCAGCATGTCTTTGGAGTGTGGGAGGAAACCGGAGTACCCGGAGGAAACCCACGCAGGCACAGGGAGAACATGCAAACTCCAGGCAGGTAGTGTCATGGTAGGGATACGAACCAGCAGCCCTTTAAGGAATTAAATTTCATAAAAAGCTGGAGTTCATTTTTAAGGTAAATATTACTTTCTTATCTAATCCCCTAGAAAAAAAAGAAAAAAAAAAAACTAGCAATAGATCATGGGAAGAGGCAATTCTAATGATTTTAGAATTGCCCAGAGTTTAGTTTTAGGCCTCATGCACACGGACGTTTTTACAGCCGCTTTTTTGAGCATTTTTTGCAGCTTAAAAAGGCCTGTCTATGTTAGTCTATGGCTTCATGCCCACCTAGGCGTTTTTGAGCTGCAAATGGCATAGGGGTTTTTAAGCTGTAAAAAAAAACCCAGGACCAGTGGGTTCTGAGAGACGTTTTTCAGCTGTAAAAACGCTCTAACGCTGATAAACGCTCAAAAACGCTCAAAAACCTACTCACCAACGTTTTTGATCCATTGAAAAAAAAAAAAAAATATGCTAAAAAATGCTAACGTGGAAAAACGCTAAAAACCACTAATAAACGCTAAAAAAAAACACTATTGCAAAACCGTTGAAAAAAGCTGAAAAAAGTAAAAAAAAAAAAAATCACTGCAAAGATACTGGGGTTATCATAACGTTATTTTAACATCCTGTGTGCATGAGGCTAAAATGTGTAACAAAAAGAGGAATTCTGACACACCTGTAAATTGCAGATCTTGGGAGTACAGTGCAGGACACAGGCAGAAAATATTCATACCCAATGGGTTATAGCTGTGTAGACTGGATACTGGCAAAGCGTTAGGGGACACAATGCCTGGGTGCCCCCCCACTTAATAGTAGCCAACTCCGTGAGTCCTCAGTTTTGCAGTAAGCAATGGAGTGTAAGCCAAAGAATGGAAGGGAGGATATCCTTTGCTATACTACAAAACATGGTGTATGTGATTATCTGCACAGAGGTGTGTGAATAAATAATGCTGCAAGCATGAACTGAAAAAAAAAATCATGTGAATGTGTATAAAACATGTGTATAAAAAAAATAAATGAATGCTGCACAGCATTCATTTATTTTTTTATAGTCCAAAATATGGAATTTACCGGTAAATCAAAATTCTTCTTATCCTAATTGCACGGCACAGAACAAAGGCAGACTATTCAAACACCATGGGATGTCTGCAAGCAATGAGTATGAAGGGTGGGCAACAAAGAGGCAAACAGGACTGGCCAATAGGCTCAACAAGGGTCAACAGGCCTAACTTCAGGGAGCTGCTGCAAGCCAAAAGCTGCATTAACAGACACTTAGACATCCAGCTGGTAAAACTTTAAAAAAAAGTATAAACAGAAGACCAGGTTGCAGCTCAAGGCTAAGTTCACACTGGCATTAAAGCAGGTGTTTGAGAGGCGTTAAGCCTATGCAAATGATACATTTGACAGCACATAGTCGCCTTGCTTCAAAATTAAAGCCTCATGTCGAGTCAGTGGAGCGGTTTTAGCACGCCATAGCGCTCATAAAATGCTTCACAACTGCCCATAGGGCATTTGGGGAGCATTTTTAACTCCTCATTAAAGCAAAAAGAAATACCAATACTGCCGCTATAGGAGCGTTTGTTAAGCGTTGGAAATGTAGTCAAGTGTGAACAAGCCCTTACACAATTGGGTCACTGAGGCTTGGTGCTGAAATGCCCATCAAACACTCACTAATCTGATTGAATGGATGCATAGAAGGGCAGGAGTAGGTTTCTCTTTGAGAATGTAAGCAGTCAGATTGAAACAATGAAGCAGGGTTTACCTTTCCTATGACTTACAGTGAACATAATTGCCATGTGATCGCTGTTTCCCAAGTTATCCCTGACATCCACATCCGTTATTAACTCTGGGTTGTTTGTATTTAGTAGGTCTAGTAGAGCCTTGTTTCTAGTTGGGACATCCATCAACTGACACAAAAAATTGTCCCGCAAGACATTTAAGTAGTGCAGAGTCTTAGAGGATCGAGTAGTTCCATCTGCTCAGTCACTCAATCTGAATAACAGAAGCCACTCATGATTATAAAATTGCCCTACCTCACCTCCATTCTAACTTTGTGAATTACAGCCTAATAAAATTCACAATGCTGTGATGAAAGCGGATATCAGATCCCTGCCCTTCGCACCAACTTGTGACAAAATCTCACACCGTGCTGTCACTTACGTAACAAAGCCACTCTCAGCTGCACCCTGCACAAAGATTTTCCAGCTTGCGGGACCCAATCTAGGTGCCAGCAGCCTGAGAATGATTGTCACTGGGCTACGTTAATTAAGCCATTAACCCTCTAAGCTACCACCACCACCTTTTGATAGAGAAGGCGGAAACTCAATATCTTAGCAATACCGACTAAGATTTTAGAATAAACATCTGTAATATGCAGTGTCACCACAGACAGGTATGTTCAGAGATTTGTACTATACATTAGTGCTCTTTGAGAGATGGGGATTATTTGAAGTTCCCATTAAAAAAAGTGTTTGAGACAATGTTAACACTTTTCAAAAAAGGGTTTAACCACTTGCTGCCGGCCATTTAGCAAAATGACGGCGGCAAAGTGGTTTCAATATCCTGACTGGGCGTTGTATGAAGTCCTCAGGATATTAAGCTACTGCACGCCCACGGGGGGCGCGCATCACGGCAATCCTTCTTGCAGTGTGTCATTCTGACACACCGCAACTATGATCTCGGTAAAGAGTCTCTGACGGAGACTCTTTACCACATGATCAGCTGTGTCCAATCACGGCTGATCACGATGTAAACAGGAAGAGACGTTGATCGGCTTTTCCTCACTCGCGTCTGTCAGATGCGAGTAGAGGAGAGCTGATAGATTATCAGCACAGCCCCCCCCCCGAGGATGCCAACACTGGACCACCAGGGACACCACTAGGACCACCAGGGATGCCACCACCAGGGATGCCAATCAGTGCCCACAATGGGCATCACTGATTGGCAGGCATTATTGTTTGGCACTGATTGGCATCCATTAGTACCATACATAACAGTACATCAATGCCACCTATCAGTGCCCATGCATGCCCATCCGTGCCGCCTATCAGTGCCCATCCGTGCCACCTATCAGTGCCCATCCGTGCTGCCTGTGCCTCCTATCCGTGCCCATCAATGCCACCTCATCACTGCCGCCTTATCAGTGCCCGTCAGTGCAGCCCCATCAGTGAAGGAGAAAACATACTCATTTACAAAGTTTTGTAACTGAAACAAGAAAAACATTTTTTTTTTTTTTCAAAATTTTCGGTCTTTTTTTTATTTGTTTAGCAGAAAATAAAAATCCCAGAGGTGATCAAATACCACAAAAAGAAAGCTCTATTTGTGGGAACAAAATGATAAAAATTTTGTTTGGGTGCAGTGTTACATGACCGCGCAATTGTTAAAGTGCGACAGTGCTGAAAGTTGAAAATTGGTCTGGGCCCTGCATTGAAGTGGTTATTAAAGAAAAGGTCAAAAATGGTGCAAATAAATTATTTACAGAAAAGGGGCGTTACAAAAAATAAAGAGATAATAAAACCACAAAGAAAAAAAAAAAAAAAAAAAGAGGACGGGAAAAAAAAGAAAACTTGCAATGTCCTGGTTTCTGCAACGTTAAGTCAATGAGCAAGGTGTTATTGTCTCTCATAACTTGACAGACGTTATTTGGTTGATGGTACATGAGAACAGCAAAAACTGTCCTGCCATCTCCCTTTTCTCTTGGGATGAAAGGGGTGTTAACAGAGGCCATCTGACCAATTAAGTGCCTGAGGAGTGGCTATCGTGTTTATGATTGTATCCTGGCCACCCCTACACACAGTTTTATACTAATATTAAAAAGGAGAAGTCCAGCCTGAGCTTTTTAGGCTGGGCTTCTTCTATGGGTCACAGGAGTGCAATTCGTTTTTGCACTTCTGTGACCCGTTTTCAGAGGAGAGCGGTCTGAAGTCCGCTCTCCGCTGACGTCACTGCCATCAGTCGAGGCAGCGCATCATCCCGACTTCCAAGTCTGGATCCGCCAGCTGCCTTGATTGATGGCAGTCTTAGCGAGCTGCTGAGACAGCCTCTCCCCGCCCCTCCACAGCTCAGCGCTCCAGTGAGCATGGAAAAGCAGAGAGGAGAGTCACTGACTGACAGTCAGCAGCTTTCCTCTCGGGGATCTGTGAGAACCGAGCCATCGGCGGTGTTCAGTGGCTTGGTTCTCAGTGCAGAGACTGCGGGGGGACAGCTGCAGCATCGGTCTGATGCTCCATCCACCGAGGTAAGTATAAATTTAAAAAAAAAATAACACCCATACTTCTTTTAATATCTTCCAATATGTGAAGATGGCATTCAAGAAACCAGTATATTGAGGACGTGGTCTGACGAGGCATGAGAGCAGACGTGCTGCACGGAGCTCCCGCTGGTGATCCTCTCCTCTCTTCACACACATTTTCATCCAGAATCAGCTAAAAGTGCTACCTACAGTCACCCTGAGCAGCCCAGACCCGCTGGATCCCAGAACCGAGCCGGGGGAACCGAGGAGAAGCTGCGGCCACGGCGCCCCAAGCTGGCCAAGATGGCGCCTGGCAGTCACAGCCTTCTAAGGCACAACAAGGCCCGGAGAAGAAACCAGAGCAGGAGGGTAAGTGTAACAAACAATGAAGAGTAGAGATGACGTGAAGCCTCCACCAAACTTCAGTGTGCAAAAGAAAAGCACACCACACCCACGTGCTGTCAATCTGCTTACCAGAAAAATATGAAAACAAGCGATGTAATCATATGATGCAAAGGTTCAGCCTGATATGTTTCATCCTATGTGGATATCATCAGAGGCGTCACATAGGATGAAACATGTCAGGCGGGCCGATCCAAGCAAGCTGTGAGCCGCAAATTATTTTCTTTCTGTGATGATGTTAATTTTTTACCTGTAAGTAGACTACAATAAACACGTGTGTTTTACCTATACGGGCTTCACTATTGTTGCTTTCTCCCTACTGGGTTATCCTGCTGGTGATCGCGCAATTCATCCATCTTCTCATGTGAATCCTGATGTCCTGGTGATATGTGACAACATGGCTTTTCCCATTTTCTGTCTGTCAATGATGGAGTGTGCGATTTTGATCTACTGTTGAACCTTTGCATCATATGATTACATCGCTTGTTTTCATATTTTTCTGGTAAGCAGATTGACAGCACGTGGGTGTGGTGTGCTTTTCTTTTGCACACTGAAGTTTGGTGGAGGCTTCGCGTCATCTCTACTCTTCATTGTTTTTTTTGGACTATCATATTTACTTGCAAATTTTGTTTTACTTAAGCGCTGCATTTTGATCTTTTATATTTGTGTTTGATGAATCAACAAACTATGTTGGCTGCTAATACTTTTTTTAGTTAGCACAGATATTTCTTCACCTTTTTTTCACTTAAGTGTAACAAACCCCTGAAGCACAAAGAGCAGCCCAGAGAGATGCTTTATTAGGCACAGAAACTGTCTGGCAATGTTGTGTTATCTCTGAGTGCCTCACAACAGCACACACACTCCCCTGAGTAGGAAGATAGGGAGGAAGCAGGCATGCTAGATGATACAGTGCCACTAGACTCTCAGGCAGAGCACATGCATGACTTATTTGATCCCCTTTCAGAGGACAGTGCCCAACCCACGCTTAGTGAAATCCTGCACGCAACCCCCCCCCGAATAGGGATGTTAAAGTGGCTACTCAGTAAGCATTCCAAGCCCTTAATAAAACAGACGACGTCGAGAACCGTCTGAGACGCAATAAAGTTTGCATAGTGGGGCTCCAAGAAAAGGTGGAGGGCAGGGACCCCACAGCATTTGTTGAAGGATGGCTGCAAGATGTATTCGGCAAAGAAGCCTTTTCCCCTATTTACACTGTGGAAAGGGCACACAGAGTACCCCCGAGACCCCTCCCACCTGGCAACCCGCCCCAATCGATACTAGCCAGGCTTCTGAACTACAAGGATAAGTAGGTGGTAGTGCTGCATCTGGCCAGAGAGAAGGGAACCATACAATATAATGCCACCAAAATTTCATTCTACCCGGATTTTTTCCACGGAAGTACAACTTAGACTATCAACATTTGCAGATGTCAAGAAAAGGCTGCAATTATCCTATGCCATGCTATTCCCAGCCAAATTGAGAGTAACAGCCGGGGGCCAGAGCCAGTTTTTTGAAAACGCACAAGACGCGGCCATCTGGCTGGATCAAAATGAGCAAGACCTTCGCTGGCGCGGGCGTGAAGATGGTGCAGGATGACTCCTGCTCTGAAACAAGAGAAACAGGAGAAAGTTGGGCACAAAGTTTTCCATACAGTTTGCTTCTTTACAGAGGAACTATTTCTACAGTCTATACACAGTGAGTGACTACCCGCCTTTCCATTTTTTGCTAGTTTTACTGCTAACACCGGCCCACACAGGTGATGTTGCCGTGTTGGCTGCATGTGAGCCACCAGAAGTCATGGGATGCATGGCAGTTGTGTCGGTGCCCGGTTGGCACAAAGACAAACTGGAACTTTCACCCTACAGCCCCTAGGAAGTTTTAGCTGTGTATGGTTAAGCATGGCCATAACCCAGGGCATCAGTTATCTCACCCTATGTTTTTTTTCCTTTACCTATATGCTGTGCAGTTGCGCGAGATTGACTGCCTCTTACACAAAATGTTTTTCCAATGTACAACCCCCTTGTGGGGAAAGTTATGCCTAATGCATTTTTTCTTGTTGACCAATCCAGGTTATCAATGAGCCTGGATCAGTGAGGTAACCAAGGCACAAGTGACCCCCCCTGAACATTATGTAACTGTCTGCAATGGTATCCACGCCTATAGTAACGTGGAATTTCCGAGGAGTGAATGATCCCTTGAAAAGGACCATGATCTCCTCCTGCTTGCGCAAATTCCACTCAGCCATTATTGGCCTGCAGGAAACTCACATCCTGGGGGACAATGTGGGGTTTCTACAATGTGCATGGGTGGGTAAAGCGTATCACTCCACTCACTCGGCTTATTCACGCGGGGTGAGTGTATTGATACACAAAGCGTTGGTCTATCAGGAGCTTGACTCGCTGGTGGACGCTTCTGGTAGATTTTTATTTTTATACTGTAAACTGTACACCATAACCATGCTTTTAGCTTTTGTGTATGTCATTTTCGTGGGACGTGCTGCAGTTGTTGTCGTACCTGGCGAGCAAACCCATGGTTCTGGTATTAATTATGGGGGAATTTAACTGTTATCTAGACCCCAAAATGGATAGGCACCCCCCCAAGGGCAGCAGAGGTACGGCTCTTAGCCACCTGTTGTCTGAGGTGGGATGGACGGAAATATGGTGCATGCGCAACCCTGACACAAAACAGTTTTCATGCTTCTCCAAAACCCACGGCCCCTGTCACAAATTGATCTATGTGTGGGCACGCCCAACATAATTGATCGCACCTCCAAGGTGGAATATTTCCCGCATGGAGTGTCTGATCACTCCCCCCTGGCCTTGCGGCTGATTACCCAGCCCCCTACCTCGCTACCTAAGGCCCCCCGGAAACTCAATGCCTTCTGGCTTAAATTATTCACCTCACCAGACTGAATAGCAACACAAATCGATAGCTTTTTCCAATCCCATAGCCAATACCCTGATATGGTCCAAAAATGGGAGGCTCTTAAAGCCTACTTTAGAGAGGTGTCTATTACTGAGATTACACAAGTTAAACGGAACTCCTCGGCTCTGCTGGAGCAGGAGGGAGACCAGGTACGACAACTGGAACTTACCTATATCACAGACCCCAAGGACTCTGCAAGGGAGGCATAGATGTCGGCCCAGGATTCCATGGATTGCCTGAGATCCTCCGCTGCAGAACGTAAGAGATTCTTCACCAAGCTTGCTTTTTACGAAGAGAGGGAAAAGACAGGACACCTACTGGCGAGGATTGCTAGATCTCAGCAACAGTCCCCGGCTATCGGGGCGATACACTCATCTAATGGCAGGGTGGTTAACGATCCGGAGATGGTCATCTCGGAGTTGGCATCCTTCTATACAGACCTCTATGGGGCGAGGGATGACTACTCAGATGCTGATCTGGAGAATTATATATCCAGCATTGACTTACCCTCATTGTCAGAGGGAGACAAAATATTGTTGGAGGCACCCGTGACTTTGGAGGAGCTACAGAAGGCGGCATGCTCCTTCCCCATGTGCAAGGCCCCTGGGGAGGATGGTCGTCCCATGGAGGTCCTTGCCCAATAAGGGGAACAGGTACTGCCACAATTGCTGGAGGTGTTCAACGCCTCCATTGAGGGGGGGCACCTCCCTCCATCAATGGCTAGAGCGAATGTGATATTACTGCTTAAACCTGGGAAGGATCCAGTTGACCCTGGCTCCTATAGGCCCATTTCCCTCCTCCAAAGCGATGTTAAGATCCTGGCCAAGGTTCTGGCAATTCGGGTCAATGGGATCATAGCTTCCATCATACACCCAGACCAGGCAGGTTTTATGCTGCAAAAGTCCACAGCCACCAATCTCAGATGCCTTTTTCTCAACATGCAATTGCAGGCAGACAACAGGGGAAACAGGGCCCTACTATCCCTGGACGCCAATAAGGCATTCGACAGTGTAGGCAGGCGATAGCTGTGGGCGGTGCTATCCACATTTGGATTCGGAGATCGATTTATAGCTTGGGTTAAACGTCTATATGCATCCCCACAAGCAACCATTAGGATGTCGGGCAGAATGTCACATGCGTTCGCTTTGGGCAGGGGGACAAGGCAGGGTTTTCCCCTTCCCCCCTGCTCTTCGCTATCGCTATTGAACCACTGGCGGCATTAATGAGGGCCAGTATGGGTATCACAAGGTTGAAATAGGGTGATCTTCATGAGAAGATCAGGTTTGTATGCAGACGACGTGATGCTTTTCCTGGGTGACACCACAGCCTCCTTAGCTGAAGTGATGACCATGATTTCCAGATTTGGGCACTACTCAGGTCTGACCATTAACTGGTTCAAATCAGCCCTGAGGCTGCTTGACGGGGAATGGGAGGTGGATCTTCCTGACTCATGCCCGATCCCAGTGGTGACCTCATTTAAATTTCTAGGAATACAAATATCACCTAGAATTGCGGATTGTTGCCAACTAAATATATACCCCCTTCTGTCCGATTTCGGGATAAGATCAACACCTGGAACAACCTTAAACTATCACTGGCGGGTAGAGCCAACTTAATAAAAATGATACTGATGCCGCAGATATTATACCTTCTTTATAACTCTTCGGTGGTGATCCATTTGAAAATATTTAGGGTGGTTGACAGCCTCTTTAGACACCTACTGTGGAATACGGGTCCCCCCAGAGCCAAATTAGAACAACTGCAGCACCCAAAGGAAGGAGGACTGGCAATGCCCAACCCTTGGCTGTACTACATCGCAGCCCAAAATGCAGCATCCGACTGGGTCCATGACCCATGATCCGGAGGGTTCATCAGTGAGATTGATGCTGAACAGATCTGGAGCGGAAAACGTTCCGATGGGCCTGGAGGCACAGATGTTTCATAAATCCAATAAACAGACACCCTCCCTTAATCTAATCCAGAAACTCTGGAACATGGGTAGACAGATCCAGGAGGTGCTGGGCTTTACTGAATATAGCCTGATATGGGGGAACCTTTCTTATGTCGAACTAGCGAAGTTGCAGCAGGGACCTGTCACAAATATTTCAAGACAGCAAGCTGCTTTCCTTCTCTGAAATACAAAACAGATTTAATTTACCCTCTAACATGTACTACTCCTATCTCCAGCTCAGGCACACTGTGGGCGTGCAAGGAAACGCTACCCATTGGACTATGTCCAATACCCCCATCTTTCACCTTCTACAAACAAGCACTAAAACCAAAGGGATTATTTCAAATTGCTACCAAATGTTATTGACACACCATTTACGGGATCACCCCACTAAGGCACCGTCCCTATGGGAAAAAGATGTAGGCCCACTTATGGGAGACCAATGGGAGGAAGCCCTGCAATCAATCACCACATGCTCTCTTAATGTAGGCCAAAAAGTTTCCCAACTATACACATAGCGCTCCGGGTGCATTACAACCCGCTCAGAGTACATAAAATGGGTAGGAGGCAAGACCCCCTGTGTGACAGGTGTAGGCAACACTGGGGAGATTTAATTCACTTGCTATGGAGATGCCCAAAGCTCCACCAGTATTGGAAGGCGGTGCTTGGGGTGGTTAATCAAGTGTTCCAGACAACCCCCCCTTGGACCCAACTCACTGTATCTTAGGAATTCTGAAGGAGGTTGTACCGGAGGAAGTGGTGAGAATAACATTTTCTAGAGCATTAGTCCAAGCTTGTAAACTCATCCTGATGTGATGGAAATCGATCTCACCGCCCACAGTCGCCTCATGGATAACACATATGGGGAACACCTTGATCATGGAAAGATATATTTACCAACACAAGGGAAGCCCAGGTAGATTTGAAAGAATATGGGCACCTTGGCTAGATGCCCCTGGACTAAGCCCCAGGAAATTGGTGATGTCTAGAATTTTACAAGGCCCTGCGGGAGGAGCCCAATAAGTTTGAAGTGCTCAACACCAGTTAAAATCTATGACCAAATGTACCTTAGTATATGGTGGACCTGAAGGTCATGACGACAGGAGAAATGTAAACAGCGTTAAGATGAATACGAAATGTAAATGTAACCTTATGCTACTGCATTGTTTTTACAT
This sequence comes from Aquarana catesbeiana, assembly GCF_042186555.1. Classification (NCBI taxonomy): domain Eukaryota; kingdom Metazoa; phylum Chordata; class Amphibia; order Anura; family Ranidae; genus Aquarana; species Aquarana catesbeiana. The sequence continues at coordinate 267,598,445 of NC_133328.1, forward strand.
TGGAAATTGTCTAAACTTGCTCAATAAACACCTTTTTGATAAAAAAAAAAAAAAAAAAGAAGAAACCAGTATATTATTGATCAGCATTCAATTATATGTCCAGTGATACCAAACACAGAGTATATCAGATGGGCCTGTCACCCAGGAGGTAGGAGACTGTTATCTTTCTTTCTGTGTGCTTTAGCACAGTCATGTATGACCTCAATTTGTTTGGTGTGATATTCCTCATTCAAATATATACTTAATATTAATGTGTCCTGGTCCTGTTTAATATTATGAATTGTCTGTGGATTTTGTTAGGTCGTGAATTGGGCAGAGGTCTCAGAGGTCACCCCACGCTTGACATTTTATGGCACGCTACGTGCTCCTAGTGCCTTTATTTGCCCTACAAATCATGGGTGACGGAACTAAAGGATTTGGTCCTAGTTTTATGATCGGTCTGGTCAGCAAAAACTAACAGACATCCTGACAGAGTTCAATTAGCTGTTTACAGCTCTGCAAAGGCCTGTGTGTTTGTGTCTACGGTCCCCAAGTAAAGATAAAAGGCTTTTTTGAAGCGTGTTAAAGTTAAGGCTATGAAATCCATCAATTGAAGGAGGAAGGAGGGGTAAGATCACTGGGCTTTTATGGCCAACATGGCTGAGTCCTGAACAAACTGGATGTTGCCTTCATCTTTTCATGGGCTCAGTGCGCACCACCATTACACATGCCTCTTACTAAACACCTTGGACTGTCTACTTTCCAAAAAGGGGTCATTTGGAGAGTAATTGCAATGTACATCAGAACAATATACAAATATATACAATTTAACCACATCAGCCCCGGAAGATTTGGCTGCTCAATGACCAGGCCATTTTTTGCGATCCGGCACTGCAACGATTTAACTGACAATTGCGCGGTCGTGCAACACTGTGCCCAAACAAAATTTTTCCCCACAAATAGAGCTTTCTTTTGAGTGTATTGGATCACCTCTGCGGTTTTTATTTTTTGCGCTATAAACAAAAAGAGCGACAATTTTGAAATAACACAATATTTTGTACTTTTTGCTATAATAAAGATCCCCAATTTTTTTTTTTTTTAAAGCACATTTTCTCCCTCAATTTAGGCCGATATGTATTCTACATATTTTTAGTAATAAAATGTGCAATAAGCGTATATTGATTGGTTTGCGCAAAAGCTATAGCGTCTACAAAATAGGGGAAAGATATATGGCATTTTTATTATTATTTTTAACTAGTAATGGCGGTGATCTGCGATTTTTAAATCGGGACTGCGACATTATGGCGGACAGATTGGACACTTTTGGCACATTTTTGGACCATTGACAATTATACAGCGATCAGTGCTATAAAAATGCACCGATTACTGTGTAAATGTCACTGGCAGGAAAGGGGTTAACACTAGGGGGTGATCAAGGGATTAACTGTGTTCCCTAGTGTGTGTTCTAACTGTAGGGGGATGGGACTGACTAGAGGAGATGACAGATCGCTGTTCCTACCTAGTAGAAACTCACAATCTGCCTCTCCTCACAGAACAGGGATTTGTGCGTTTACACACACACGTCCCTGTTTCTGCCTATCGTGCCCGCGACAGCCAGCCAATGCGCATTGGCACCCCCGCAGTGTATGGGGCACAAGCACTTGCTATCCCACTTAAAGGACCCGACGTACAGCTACGACAGCTTGCAGGAACGAGCCGACCTGTCGCTGTAGAATGACGGCGGCTGGTCGGCAAGCACTTAAGGTTATTTTTTGCAAAGAAATGTAGCAGAATAAACTTTGGCCCAATTATTTACAAAAAAATGATAAAAATTTAATTTGGGTAATTGTCATTGAAAGTGTGACAGCATTGAAATCTGAAAACTGGCCTGGGCTGGAATATGGTGAAATAATCCAGTATTGAAGTGGTTAAACATCTGATATGTTTTCTAATTTGTGAATAAAATATGGGTTAATGAGATTTGTTAATTATTGCATCATGGTTTTATGTGGATTTTACTCAGCACACTTTTTTGAACTTGGGGTTGAACCTTGAAGATTTTTTTATACTAAGAGCAAAGTCACAGGCCTTTGAAAAGAAAACAGGCCAAGACCAAGATCTGACCTTTAAGAGTACTTATGACCAATATCTGGTCAAGACCTGGTTGTAGAAAGGCCATAATGTGAGGCATAGAGTAATCTCTCTGGGACTGAAGTGCCTGTGTTCACACCAAGGCAAAAAAAGGTTTCCAGGTCTGACAATAGATCTTCCTGTATGAGGCTTTACTAGCTTTTAGTAAGGCAGGAATCCCAGACTTAGAAACACACCTTTATAATTTTAACACTTTCAACAACTATGCCGTTAAAGTCAAAGATTGAGGCGCAAGATGGAAAGCGCCTGAAATTTAGCAGATCTGTTCTGTTGGGAAGCGATCAAGGGTTGTTTGCTAGGAGTCCGAGTATGCCTGTGTATGAGGATATTCTGGGCCAGTTTCGTGCAATTAGAAATCATCATTTTCCTCTCTTGCTCTATTTTCTTGAGCAGATGAGGTAGCACTGGAGGGAAGGCGTAAATTAGCATGAACTGAGACCAGGAGATTATGAAGGCATCTGAGGCTGAGGATCCCTGGTTATCTGGAGGCTAGGATGTTCACAGCCAGAATCACCCATTTCGGGAATATAAGACTGAAGACATCTGAATGAAGGACCCAATACCGTTCATCCAGATAATAGCAGTTGGGGTAACTTGCTTTCCAGTTGTCCATTAATGGGATGTGGACCGCAGAGATCGCTGGACAGCAGATGGTCTGGTTTGCTTCCATCAAGGCAGCCAGACTCCTGGTACCCCCTTGATGGCTGATATAAGCAACCATCATGGAATTGTCTGACTGCACCTTGATTGGGTACCCCCTCAGAAGGGGGGGTACAGGGGTGCAGGACAAACCTGATGGTTCTAAACTCCAAGCTGTTAATGGGAAGCTGGGCTTCTCCCAATGAATATATTCCTTGGACTGTTAACACTGGAATCCTCCCCACCTTGAGAGATGTGTGTCTATTGTGATAACTTTTCAGTGATAGGGAAGGAAGGACTTCCCCACTATTAGGGCTAGGGTGGTAATCCACCAAGATAGGGAGTTTGTTGCTTGAAAGGAGGAACATCTGCAATAGGAAGAGTAAGATGTTTGTTTAAAACAGACAGCAGGATCAACTACGGGAATAGCTCACTTTTTTGTAAACTCGATAGTTTTATAAGTCAGTGGTTCCCAACTTTAGTCCTCAAGTACCCCCCAACAGGACATGTTTGCAAGTTTTTATATATCTTGCACAGGTGCTTTAAATCAGAGTGAATGGCTTGGTATTTTGGACAGCTATTTTATCTAAGAGAAATTCCCAAAACATGGCCTGTTGGAGGTACTTGAGGACTGAGGTTGAGAACCACTGCTGTAAGGGATACCAAATGCAGGCATCCAGCAGCAGGGACGACCAGATCTATGTAGATTACAATAAAGTTTACATTTGTTAATGCACACAACACCAATCCAACACCAACAAACTTTTAGGCAAAGCAAAAGGTGAAGTATAAAAGTGACAGTGAAGCAAAACCAAATCAACAACCTAATTTTATACATTATATGCAAATGGGGGGAAGCTGACAAACAGAGCATGAGCAGGACTTGGAACAAGGGGAACAGAGTTATAGGGCGTACACACGGTCGGACTTTGTTCGGACATTCCGACAACAAAATCCTAGGATTTTTTCCGACGGATGTTGGCTCAAACTTGTTTTGTCTACACACGGTCGCACAAAGTTGTCGGAAAATCCGATCATTCTAAACGCGGTAAAGTAAAACACGTACGTCGGGACTATAAACGGGGCAGTGGCCAATAGCTTTCATCTCTTTATTTTTTCTGAGCATGCGTGGCACTTTGTCCGTCGGATTTGTGTACACACGATCGGAATTTCCGACAACGGATTTTGCTGTCGGAAAATTTTATCGCCTGCTCTCCAACTTTGTGTGTCGGAAAATCCGATGGAAAATGTCCGATGGAGCCCACACACGGTCGGAATTTCCGACAACACGCTTCGATCGGACATTTTCCATCGGAAAATCCTACCGTGTGTACGGGGCATTAGAGTTAATGGGATGAAGTACATGTGTCAAACATAAGGCTCACGGGCTGAATCCGGCCCACCAGGCCATTTTATGGAGCCCTTTAAATAGAAATCCTCCTGCAAATCCTGTGCCTCTCTGTGCAACTACAGCACCCCCTTGTCTCCATCTTCCCTGGTCTCAGCATACATCAGACTCCAGCCCTCCTCTTGTCCTTCTCCAGACCCTGCACTTTCTGCTTCCCAGCAGCAGCACAAGGCAAGGGGGGTGCACTGTGATGTGAGGGAGAGTGGGGAACTCTTGACTTCTGATAGTGAGGGGACTCTTGACATCTGATGTAAGTGGGGGTGGGGTGCTCTGGACATCTGCTTATAATTATGAGAATACAATTCTATACTAGAAACACAAGAAACTTTATTGGAGACTGCTCAGACAGAACACCATGGCAGAACCATTTCTTGCGGATGATACTAGCAGTGTGCGACCCTTCTTTTCAGATTTGCATCATCTGCTACAGGAGTGTGAGTGGGCTCTGTGCTGGTCTGTACCTGCCCTTCACAGCTTAAGTCTTCAGTTATTACCAAAACCAGTATTTAAATGCAGAGACAATTAATTACTTAATATGATAAAGAGCAGATATATTTATGTAGTCTTACAGATACAACTGGCCCATTTAAGGCAACTTTAACGGCTACACAAACCGATGTCTCGGATTTCATAGTTACATAGTAGGTGACGTTGAAAAAAAACACAAGTCCATCAACTCCAACCTATGTGTGTGATTATATGTCAGGACTACATTGTATATCCCTCTATGTTGCAGTCATTCAGGTGCTTATCTAATAGTTTCTTGAAATTATCGATGTCCCCCGCTGAGACTACCGCCTGTGGAAGGGAATTGCACATCCCTGCAGCTATTACAGTAAAAGAACCCTCTACGTAGTTTAAGGTTAAACCTCTTTTCTTCTAATTGTAATCAGTGACCACGAGTCTTGTTAAACTCCCTTCTCCGAAAAAGTTTTATCCCTATTGTGGGGTCACCAGTATGGTATTTGTATATTGAAATCGTATCCCCTCTCAAGCGTCTCTTCTCCAGAGAGAATAAGTTCAGTGCTCCCAACCTTTCCTCATAACTAATATCCTCCAGACCCTTTATTAGCTTTGTTGCCCTTCTTTGTACTCGCTCCATTTCCAGTACTTCCTTCCTGAGGACTGGTGCCCAGAACTGGACAGCATACTCTAGGTGCGGCCGGACCAGAGTCTTGTAGAGCGGGAGAATTATCGTTTTATCCCTGGAATTAATCCCCTTTTAAATGCATGCCCTTTTAAATGCATGCCAATATTCATTTTTCTTTGTTAGCAGCAGCTTGGAATTCAATGCCATTGCTGAGCCTATCATCTCCTATCATTTCCTATGCAGGGAAACGAAAATGGGGACCCGGAAGTGCCATTTTTACACGTCGCTTCCGGGTCAGCCTCAAGAAGGGGAGGAGAGCGAACATGGCTCCTCCCCCCACAGATGGGCAAGCAGGCCTGGATTACATAGCGGGGGTGCAAAAAAAAAAAAAAAAAAGTAAAACCTGCTGCTTGAAAACACATATTCAGTGCCTGAAACTTTACGTTCTGGGTGTCGGGCGATATAAACTGCACATCCCTGTTGATTAAAGCGGTGTATAAACAGCGGCCTTAGGTTTTTCAGAAGATTTGGCTAAAGCTCCATCATGCACTAAGGTGGGATAACTCGCCCCCAAATTTTTTTGTACAAGGCCTCGAGTTGATGCCTCTTTTCATTTTCACTAGAGTAAATGTGTATGACCCTCTTGAACTGAGAGATAGGCAGGCTGTCACAGAGGTGCCTGGGATGCCCACTGTGATAGTGTAGCAAAGGGTTCCTATCTGTTGTGTTGGATCTCTAGTATGTTGTGCATAGCTGGTAGTGTCATTTAGCATTGGTATAATGCCTTCCCTGTAATCCTTATACTCCATCACAACTATTGCTGCAATGCCACAAATTCATCGGTACTCAAATTGGTGTATGTTCTCTTGGATGCACCAGAAAAAAAATTGTGTTTCAGAGTCTGTAAAGAACGATCTATGGATTGGTATTGACCAGGAGGCATAAATTTACTTGTAAGGTTAAAAGGTTCACCCTTTGACATCGCCATGGTCCCCAATTGTGCATGAAAGAACCGTTTCATTTTCAACGACCTCTAAAATTTAAGCAGTTAGATTAAAATCAAATTTAAATCGGTTAGTCCTGCTGTAGGGCAAATCAAAAGGCCTTTAGCTAACAGGTGTGACACTTCTAGATAAGTTCATCATTGAGCTCTTCTGCCTGTTTCTTGGCGGGTTTGAGGAATGCCGTGGCCTCTTGATGCCCATCTTGGTTCTTCACGGTCTCAGTCCCTTGGAAAAAGGGAAGTGCTGCTTTCAGTATTAGATGCTGTAGAGCTGCCGGATGCCCCAACTTTGCTGCCGGTCAAAGGATTCCCAGTCGGTTGTTCATTATCAGTGGTGGTAGAAGGGCTCCCTTTTTGTGGTCTATTAGATAGTGGGCAAGCCCGCAGTCTCCTTCTGGGCCTGGTAACACCAGTTAACAATATACCCTTCCTTCTAGGTAATCTTGGTTAACTTGTTTAAATTTATTACGTATGGATTGTTTCTACCTTACAGTATATGCTGCAATTTCTTTATCAATATGTTGTAGTGCAATGGTCTGTTTGTCTTGGTCTTGTAAAGAAAGTTCCAGTGTTGTGAGCTCACGGTTGACTTGACACAGCTGAATTTTTACTTCAATGACTAATACAAATTCAATGACTTTTAGGTGGATACTTCACACCATTTCTCGCAAAACTCAAGCTTATGCCGACTGATCGTAGGCAGATTCCTGGTTTGGAAGCCCCTTGATATCTTCCTTGCTCTATAATACCCCAATATGGTTTGTGCAGTTTGAGATCCACTTGTCTTTTCTTTAAATGTGTTCTCTCTCTCAAACTATTGATTTCTGTGTGAAATCCTTTTTAGTATCGGAAGGGAAGTGGACTGCTTTGATCTCTTCCTGGCTGTCGATGCATCCAAATTTTTTGTCACCAGGTGTTGATGGAATGTCATCAGATGTCATTTGGTTGTAGGTAGTATTCACAATTGAATCGATCGGTGAATGCGATGCCACGGTATTATATGGGCGTATCCAGGATGAAGCACCCTTGCGACTGGCAGCCGTCAGTGGTGCTGTATGGGAGACTAGTCCAAAGATTCTAGCATATTCTGCTGACTTAAAGGCCAAGTTCACCTTTTTTTCCCTTTCTAAAATCCAGCTCCCCTATGTACCAATATACAGTCATGGCCGAAATTGTTGGCACCCCAGAAATTTTTCCAGAAAATCAAGTATTTCTCACAGAAAAGTATTGCAGTAACACGTTTTGCTATACATGTTTATTCCCTTTGTGTGTATTGGAAGAAAACAAAAAAAAGGGAGGAAAAAAAGCAAATTGGAAATGTCACACAAAACTCCAAAAATGGGCTGGTTAAAATTTTTGGCACCCTTAACTTAATATTTGGTTACACACCCTTTGGAAAAATTAACTGAAATCAGTCGCTTCCTATAACCATCAATAAGCTTCTTACACCTCTCACCCGGAATTTTGGACCACTCTTCCTTTGCAAACTGCTCCAGGTCTCTCTTATTGGAAGGGCGCCTTTTCCCAACAGCAATTTTAAGATCTCTCCACAGGTGTTCAATGGGATTTAGATCTGGACTCATTGCTGGCCACTTTAGAACTCTCCAGCGCTTTGTTGCCATCCATTTCTGGGTGCTTCTTGACGTATGTTTGGGGTCATTGTCCTGCTGGAAGACCCAAGATCTTGGACGCAAACCCAGCTTTCTGACACTGGGCTCTACAGTGCGATCAAAAATCCTTTGGTAATCCTCAGATTTCATGATGCCTTGCACACATTCAAGGCACCCAGTGCCAGAGGCAGCAAAACAACCCCAAAACATCACTGAACCTCCACCATATTTCACTGTAGGTACTGTGTTCTTTTCTTTGTAGGCCTCATTTCGTTTTCGGTAAACAGCAGAATGATGTGCTTTACCAAAAAGCTCTATCTTGGTCTCATCTGTCCACAAGACGTTTTCCCAGAAAGATTTTGGCTTACTCAAGTACATTGGCAAACTGTAGTCTTGCTTTTTTATGTATCTGTGTCAGCAGTGGGGTCCTCCTGGGTCTCCTGCCATAGCGTTTAATTTCATTTAAATGTTGACGGATAGTTTGCGCTGACACTGAAGCTCCCGGAGCCTGCAGGACAGCTTGGATCTCTTTGGAACTTGTTTGGGGCTGCTTATCCACCATCCGGACTATCCTGCGTTGCAACCTTTCATCAATTTTTCTCTTCCGTCCATGCCCAGAGAGATTAGCTACAGTGCCATGGGTTGTAAACTTCTTGATAATGTTGCGCAGTGTGGACAAAGGCAAATCTAGATCTCTGGAGATGGACTTGTAACCTTGAAATTGTTGATATTTTTCCACGATTTTGGTTCTCAAGTCCTCAGACAGTTCTCTTCTCCTTTTTCTGTTGTTCATGCTTAGTGTGGCACACACAGACACACAATGCAAAGACTAAGTGAACTTCTCTCCTTTTTATCTGCTTTCAGGTGTGATTTTTATCTTGCCCCAGGTGAGTTTAAAAGAGCATCACATGCTTGAAACAATCTTATTTATCCACAATTTTGAAAGGGTGCCAAGAATTTTGATCAGCCCATTTTTGGAATTGTGTGTGACATTATGTCCAATTTGCTTTTTTTCCTCCATTTTTTTGTTTTCTTCCAATACACACAAAGGGAATAAACATGTGTATAGTAAAACATGTTACTGCAATACTTTTCTGTGAGAAATACTTGATTTTCTGGAAAAATTTCTGGGGTGCCAAAAATTTTGTCCATGACTGTACCTTTGTTGCACAAAAATAAACAAAACCAAGTTTTCTTTGATTTTGAAAAGAAGGCCTTACGTCAGCCATGGCTATATTTCACAGATCACTTCAGAAACTCCTTGGTTTACAGACAGACAAGCCAGTAAAACGCAGGAAGGAGTTTACCAGCTGACCTCCTTTGCACACCTTCACTACTAAGTTTTCACAGCACTCCCAGCATTCCTCTATGCGTGCATTTGCCTGGCTTCACCAGCATCCCTTCAGACGGGTTCAGGGTGCATGCTAAACTCCCTGGGGCCACATGCAGCCCACAAGACACCCCTGATGTAGTGCAAGAACATGCCTGATTGGATACAGAGTGGTTGTATTGATGGTGTGTTCTCCTATATAGTTTTGGTAAATCTAAAGGGGATTGTACAGAGATTGTACAATCAGATTGTATAGTGTATGGCCACCTATATACCTAAAATTACCTAGTTGCGCTTTCAGTGTCATTAATTGTTAACGGCACACCAAACACACATTTTGCCACATGAAAAAACAGGTGACAAATGTAGTAAAAAACGTGCAAAAATGTCCCAAGAGCTACTTTGTCATGTGTAGCACAGCCCATTGAAGTCAATGGGCTGCCCTATGTGTGTCACTGAAAAACAAGTCAAAAAACACACGTTCCCACTACTCTAGGTGTGAATGAGACCTGAAAGTGAAATGTGACAAGAACAATGAGGCTCTATTCACGTATTTGTGTTTCCAAACGCATGCCAAACTGCACAAAAAATGCGCCCTTTGCCATGCGTTTCAGAAATGCTGCAAATGTGCATCATGTTTGTGTTGCCATTATGTTAAAAGCTCCCCAAGTGCAGCAAACGCACCAAAAACTGCGGTAACGGACAATGCTCCGCTCCAAAAAAAGTTCCAAAGCCTCTCTCGGGCAATTGTTGTGCATGGGACAGACCATTAAAGTGATTGGGCTGCCCTATCCGTGACGAGTGACAACACTCCAAAACACCCAAAAACAAACACATGTGGGAATGTGAGTTTTATCTACGTGAAGATGTGAACGAGTTCTGACAACTAAGTGTCACCATCCACTCCTATGTACTTGTATAAAGATGGCCATACACTATGTAATCGGATTGTACAATCTCTGTACAATTTTCTTTGGATTTATCAGAACTATGAAATACAAGGACCCACCTGACCAATCCATTCAATCTGTATGGAATCCGACAGGCCCTTACACTACATAGCTGATGGGAGATCTAAAGGAGATTGTACAATCAGATTGTATAAAAAGTAGGTGGAAGGTGGCATTTTAATGAGGAAGGGGTGGTCCAGAGTGGTGGATACACCCTATTACACCCTCTTCTGTGATGCAACAAGGAAGTGAAGGCTTCTGGGAGATGACCTAACAGGAAGTGAATGCTGATACAAGCTGCAGGAAGTGATGGAATCTGAAAATCGGTTTAAAATTACTTATAAACTGCCAAGATTTTAAAAATCCTGCAGACGAGGAAAGTGAGAGAAAAGCACATTGGGGTGGCTGGGCCAAAAATGGCATTGGAAAACGTTTCTATATATTATGAAAAGTGAAATTCTGCCTGAAAGGGTGAACTTATCCTTTAAGGCGTTACATACAAAAACTCATATCTACTTTATTGCCTCTGATTCCAGTAGGGTCAAAGTTGTGGCGGATAGAGCTCAAAGGATCCCAAAACTCTTCCATTTGTCAGATAGAGTGCCAAGAGAGGTTATTGACAGAATCCATTTTTTCCATGTAAAGGAACAACTCATGCAGCTCTTACGTCACAGCTCACCACTACCTGACCCCAACGCAGGAATTACCTTAGTTGCTGATCTCTCACAACAGACCATCTTAGCTCAGAAACAGCTGGTATCTATCCCTAACATTTTGGACAACAACAAAGTGGCCTACAAGTGGGGTTATCCTACCAAATTATTGATAACAAAAAAAAGCACTACCTACGTAGCATTTACAATGGCTAAGGACCTCTGGCTCAACATTGGGGGCTTATTCCCCCGAATCTGATGTTACCTCTCCTAGAGCGCCCCTAGGCAGAGTATCCCCGTCTTGGGAAACGAAGGTGGGATGAAGAGTGATATTTGACAAAATACTAAGATTTTTCAAGATACATATTTTGTCTTGTTACCCTGTTATTCATAATTGGTCGCTAAAGGAAGGTCACTTCTATTTAAATGCTTACCCTGGATGGACTTCGCCCATGGAACTCTAATTCCTACATGCTATTAGTAGTGAAATGCTACCCAGTGAGATGCCTCATATGCTTTATTATTTGTTTAACTGTTTATGCCTTGTTGAATGTTTCAGTTTTATTAACCACACCACTTATTCACTCGTTGATGACGTCTATGCTATTCTTCATGACAAGCTCTACTACAGAGGATTTCTACCTAAATTGTTGCATACTTCCCAAGCAAGATCCAAGATGCTTTCTTGAGGTAACTGGCCTATCTCTGCCCTTTACAATATAATTTTGCCTCCTGACAAATCTATATATGCAAAATCACTATCACATTTTGAAACTCAATGCCAGAGGATTAGTCTATTTAAACATAAAGCTTTGTCGTTAGATGCCAAAAAACTACAATGTAACATGTGCATTCAAGAAACGCATTTTCATGGCTCCAAACCCCCAAAACGCACTAACAAATCCTATTCTTGCTTTTTTGCTAATGCGGAGGCCAAAAAGTAAGGTATTTTTTATTACTTTAAGGGACACTGTACTGTATCCTTTACATCAGGGATCTCCAAACTACGGCCCTCTAGCTGTCGAAGAACTACAGGGTCCATGAAACATGGTAAAACTCTGACATTTACAGACATGACTAGGCATTGTGGGAATTGTAGTTACTGAACAACTGGAAGGCCATAGTTTGGAGACCCCTGCTTTACATGATATAGTCTTAGATCCTAATGGTAGATATATCATTTTAGTCTGTGCCCTAAATAATGTTACATATACCATTGTTAAGATTTATGCTCCCAACAAGGGTCAAAACGTGCCTTTTGCGATGGATTATTTCTTCCTTTTTCACCCTCATAATACATATAAGAATAGATCTTATACTTGCGAACCTCCTGTTATTTCATAAAGTTTCCCAGGCAACTATTAATACTATAACATGGTCGGACCCCTCACCAGTTACCCTGGAGTCTGGAGAATATAATGTTAATCCCTCTTCCTTATTGTGTAATATGTTTCTCCTTACTCAGTAAAAACCACTGTGAAAAATGATTAGTCCAGCTTAGGGAGTATTTGCAATGAAATTCTACATCAGAGTTTAACACCTTGTTTGGGGTGTTGAAAAAAATAGGATTTTTATAACAGCTTACCCGTAAAATCCTTTTCTTTTGAAGTACATCACAGGGCACAGAGCCATAGTAATTACTAGGTGGTACACCTTCAGGTGCTGGACACTGGCACACCCTAAACAGGAAGTTGCCTCCCTGTATAACCCCTCCCACTACTGGGAGTATCTCAGTTTTGTAGCAAAGCAATACATGTGTATACTAGAAAGAGGGGCGGGACCTCTGTGTCCCATGATGTACTTCAAAAGAAAAGGATTTTACAGGTAAGCTGTTATAAAAATCCTATTTTCTTTAATCGTACATCACGGGACACAGAGCCATAGTAATTACTATGTGGGATGTCCCAGAGCAATGCCAACTGAGGGGAGGGAGACACAACCAAAGTAGGGCACCATGAGATCAGAGGATTTATACTGCTGCCTGCAGTACACTGCGCCCAAAGGCGACATTCTCACGTCTTTTTACATCCACCAGATAGAATCTGGTAAATGTATGGATTGAAGACCAAGTTGCGGCCTTGCAGAATTGAGCCATGGAGGCTTGGTGATGCACTGCCCACGAAGCACTAACAGCCCTAGAGGAGTGCGCTTTGATTTGAGAGGGTAGAACTACCTCTTTCAACCATAAGCTTGAACGATTACTTGTCGAATCCATTTAGAAATAGTAGATTTTGATGCTGCCTCCCTCTTTTAGGACCTTCAGGCAACACGAACAAAACATCCGTTTCCCGAATCTGAGCAGTCGCCTTTAAGTAGACTTTGACTGCTCTCGCCATATCAAGAGAATGTAGTGATTTTTCTTCCATAGAACAGGGTTCTGGAAAAATGAAGATAGAACAATATCCTGGTTTAGATAAAAACCTGATATTACCTTCGGTAAAAAGTTAGGATGAGGACGCAATACTACCTTATCCTTGTGAACAATAAAAATATGGCTCTTTAAAGAAAGAGCAGCCAATTCTGATACCCTTCTTGCAGCAGATATGGTCACCAGAAAAAATAGTTTCCTTGTCAAAAAAGGACCAAGGGAATATGTCGTATCGGCCCAAAAAAAGTCTGTTTTGTAATGCCAACAAAACTAAATTCAAGTCCCAAGGGTTCAGGGGTTACCTAACCGGAGATTAAGCCAGGTTACCCCCTGAATAAAGTTATGAACCAAAGAATTCAAAGCAAGTAGTCGTTGAAATAATACTAATAAGGCTGAGACCTGTTCTTAGAGAGCACTCAAGGCCAGCCTCATTTCTCACCCTATTTGCAGAAATAGCAAGGCATCTGTTCCGCATGCTAGCGGATACTTTGTTTTTGACACAAAGTTGTCAATTTCTTTGTTGAACCTTCACGCAAACAGATCTATGTCTGGGATCCCCCATTTTTGACAGGAAGATATTGGGGTGAAGGAACCATTCTCCTGGGAACAACTGCTGGCAACTCAAGTAGTCCGCCTGTCAATTTTCTATTCCTAGAATGCAGACTGCCGATAGGCAAATTCCATTGTTTTCTGCCCAAGATAGGATATGATTCACCTTTCTCTGGGCTGCACAACTTCTTGTGCCCCCTTGGTAATATAGGCCATTGCAGTGGCATTGTCGGATTGAATCCTGGCAGGACAAATACTATAAACTTAACGTTCAGGCCCTCAGGACCAAGAGCTCTGCCTGAATTTCTAAAATGTTAATGGGCAAGGCCATTTCTGATTTGGGCCACTTCTCTTGGACAGTTGCCTCTTCCAGGACTGTTCCCCAATCTAAACAAAAAAGGTTGGCATATGTTGTTACCACTTCAGATTTTCCCCTTAGTAGATTTTTGGATATTAACCATAAACTGAGGCTCCGGCGCACCCAGCCTACAGCACCTGGTATTTCCAGGTGGTCTCTCACCCGGGTACTAACCAGGCCTGACCTTACTTCGCCTCCAAAATCAGACGAGATTGGGCGCTATCAGGATGATGTGGCTGTAGGCTTTGGAGTCAGACACATTGGGAATGTAGAGCTTGAACCCTTTGTTCCAAGCCGATAGGATACTGTTTTGCAGCTGTCTTGAATGAAACTGAGCATAAGGAACGGCTTCAAATGAAGCCACCATCTTTCCCAACAATCTCATGCAAAGTTGAATAGAAGAAATTCATCTTGCTTTGACCACCTAAATCAGTTCCTTTATGACGCTGATCTTTGCCTGGGGTAAGAATACCCTTTTCAGGGTGTACCTATGATCGCACCCAAGTATTTTAGCCTTCTTCATGGTTTTAAAGAAGATTTCTCTTAGGTTGAGAATCTGACCTAGATATTCCAGGTAGTTGAATGTGGTGACCATACTTTGGTCTAAGCGGGCTACCGACTGGTCTATCAAGAACAGATTGACTAGGTAAACTATAATCTTTATACCTTGGGCCCTTAATTTGGCTAGAAGAGGAGCCAGAATCTTTGTAAACACTCAAGGTGCAGTAGCTGGACCGGAAAGCAGAGCTACACAGTGAAAATGAAAATCTTCCACCTTAAAACGAAAAGTAGATATTACTAGTGAATGAGGAAGTAGGCATATGAAGGTATGCATCTTTGATGTCGATTGACGCCAGAAGTTTTCCTCCTTGTAAGATGGAGATAACGGATTTGGATTGACTCCAAATGAAAAAAAGAGTGGTTATATTCAGGAATTGAATTTAGATTTTTGAGATCCAGAATGTCCATTCAGATTTGGCATCGTGAAAAAAAAAAAGAGGTTTGAATCAAACCCCAACCTCTGTTCTTACATGGGGACCCCATGATCACTTTTTTCTTTTTCTCTGGATCCTTAGAAACATTTGATCTGAGAAAACGAGGAGACGGGAACTCTTGGAACTCCAGTTTGTTCCCTGGAGCTATTGAGGAAGTCTCGACACTCTTCTTGCCAGATCCTTGAGAACTGCAGAAGAATTCCCCCTATTCGATTGAACCTGATGGGGGAAGCCGCCATGACTGCCTGGAGGCTGATGCCTCTGGCACAGGAGAAGGAGCTTTAAAACGAAAATATATTTACTCCTTTTCTTAAATGGCAAAAGGGGTGCTTTCCACTAGAATTTCTTTGGATGCATTATCCAAAACATCCCCAAATAGCGGTTTCACCACAAAAAGGAAGACTAGCCAGGAGCTTCTTATAAGGCACTTAGCAAAGGGCGCAAGGCCCGAAGGATAGAATCTTCCATAGCAACTATTGCAAACATAAAGCTGTCTCCTTGGCCTTACTCTCAATGAGTAAGCAATTACTGTCAGCGCAGGCTGAGACACTCAATCTGCCAGAGAAAAAAGTTTTTTTTTATCAATAGGAATTCCACCTTTTGATCCGTTGGTTCCCTAAGCATTTGAGCATTGTCTGCCGGACAAGTCAAACTTATTCACAGAGGATATAGCAGCATTAATTGCTGGTATACCCTACGTAGTGAATTTCCTCCACCATAGGATAAAGTGTGAAAACTTTTCAGGAGGGAAAAAAAAAATGCTTATCTGGGTGATCCTCTCAAATGTAAAAAAGCTTTTCCAGCAATGAATGGACAGGAAAAGGCATGCACAGCTTTAGTGAACCCAAACACTCAGTTAAGGGTACATAAATGTGGAGCAATCATTCAGCAAGAAATTGCACCATCAATCTTAAGATTGGAACAGCTGATTCTCCCGCATTTGACACCTCAGAAGAGGAGTCATCAGCCTCACCACGGTCCCCTGAGGGTAATAGTCTTCTCCTGCCCCTAGTTCCTCAGTTTGAGGGTCCTGGGTAATGGAAGAGAACCTGTCGCATTTTGACCCACACTGGGATGCGATTAAAGTCGCTAAACTTTTTTTTTTTAGTTATCATAAAATGAACAGGGGCTGCAGTGTTAAAAACAGTTGCAGACATTTCTTGGCCCTGATGCTCACTCTGACCAGCCACCCCCTCTCAGGGGAGGATGCCATTTGTAGAGATAAGTAGGCTTTCCAGGGCTTAAGGGAGACCCTCTTTTTTTGGGGGTGTTTGAACCCCCCTTCTGACCATAGTAGGATGCACAAAGCAGAGGTATTACTACCAGAAGAAATTGCATCCACTGCTTGAGCAATAGTCCAGCCACTGCCGCTGCTATTAATGCTCAGCCTTATGCAAATAGTAAATGTGCCAAATAGGAAATGCCTGTATAACCAAAACCTCTTTCATGCTCTTCTTTACTCTTCTGTCTCTCTGACAATTTTGCAGCCAGCATAAATAAAAAAAAAAACAAAAAAACACACTCCCGTGTTGGAGGACGCCAACGCCGCGCTAAGCCCTGCACCCACCGTCGCATCGGGCACCCACTCCTTTCTTTTTAAAAAAAACTTTTTCCCACGCAAGCACGGGCCTCTGATCCGATGGGATCAGCTGAGTGAGGGATGGCGTGGAGGAGACCTGGAAGCTGTCGCCGTGTAGGGGCATAAAAGAAAACGGCATTGCCGATAGTTTTTAGTTCTCCCTTATACTCAGCCTCTTGAAGAGGGGAAGAGTTCAGCTCAGGTGGGGGTGTCTGGAGGAAGCAAAACCCCCCAAACTTTCCGGAGGTCTGCCTGCTAGCCGGAGAAAAAAAGTCTGCTGCTTCTGTGACACAGCGTGATCTCTGAGCAAAGCATGAGAAGGTACGTGCTCCATACAGCCCCCCAGTGGTGACACTTAGGCACGACATTTACTTTAACCACTTCAATACCAGGCACTTAGACACCTTCCCGCCCAGGCCAATTTTCAGCTTTCAGCGCTGTTGCAATTTGAATGACAATTGCATGGTCATACAACACTGTACCCAAACAAATTTTTTATCATTTTGTTACCACAAATAAAGCTTTATTTTGGTGGTATTTGATCACCTCTGCAGTTATTTTTTGCGCAACAAATAAAAAAAAACCGAACATTTTGAAAAAAAAAAGTTTTTCTGTTTCTGTTAAAATTTTTTGTAAATAAGTACGTTTTCTTCTTCAATGACGGGCACTGATACGGCAACACTGATGGGCACCGATGAGGTGGCACCAATGAGGTGGCACTGATGATGGGCACTGATAGGCGGCACTGATAGGTGACACTGGAATGCGGCACTGATGGGCACTCGTAGGTGACATTGATTGGTACTTATGGGTGGCACTGATGGGTACTTATGGGTGGCACCGATGGGCACTGACAGGTGGCACTGATGACTGGTGGCACTGCTAGGCAGAACTAAAACATAATGGTGCACAAATGGGCACTGATTGGGCACATGTGGATGGCCATGGGGTACATACCTGGCCATCCACATGTTGCCCCTTCCCTGGTGGTCCTAGTGGCGATCCCTGATGGTCCAGTGTGGTGATCTGAGGGGAGCTGTGCTGATAAACAATCAGCGCAGACCCCCCCCCCGTCAGGAGAGCCGCCGATCGGCTCTCCTCTACTCGCATCTGTCAGACGCGAGTGAGGAAAAGCCGATCAACAGCTCTTCCTATTGACATCGTGATCAGCCGTGATTGGACACGGCTGATCACGTGGTAAAGAGCCTCCGCTGGAGGCTCTTTACCAAGATCGGTGCAGCAGTGTGTCAGGCTGACACACCGCTCCACCGATCGCCGCAAAACGCGCCCCCGCGGGCGCGCAGCGGCATGTTATCCTGCTGGATGTCATATGATGCCCGGTCAGGATAACGGAACCACTGCCCGGCCGTCATCTGCTATGGGCCGGGCGGGAAATGGTTAAAGGAGACATTTCATAAGAAAATTTAAAGATTCCTTAAAAAAACTCTTTACCTTTCCCACCGCAGGGTTTTCTGTGGTAAAACCAACAGATCCAATCTTCACCCTTCACGGTGGGTTCCGTTAACAAACCTTCAGGAATCGGGGCCCCTTCGGGAACCCACAATCCTGGACATGTAAAAAGCACCCCGCCAGTAAAACTTTATGGCCTTAATACCAAATGTACTGGATTCCGGGGTCTAGCTCTCCAAAAAGAGAAGCATTACAGGCAAAACCCCGTTTCTTCGGATACGAGGCCCAGGTACCATTCAATTCGGCCTAAAAGACACTTTGAATGGATCTGGCTCATAGCTAGCCCCAGCAAGGATTGCTCCAGAGGAGCTCACCACAGCACATCTTCACCCGTGACCAACACCTTAGACACTGGTGAAAAAAACTGAGATACTCCCAGTAGTGGGAGGGGTTATATAGGAAGGCAACTTCCTGTTTAGGGTGTGCCAGTGTGCAGCAGCTGAAGGTGGACTATAACCCACATAGTAATTACTATGACTCTGTATCCCGTGATGTACGATTAACCACTTAACAACCGGCCCATAGCCGAATGACGGCTACAGGGCGGATGCATAACTCTGGGAGGGCGTACAGTGACGTCCTCCCAGAATCCCGCTCTCGCGCGCCCCCTGGGGTGCGCTCCCGAGAACATCCGTGGACCCGGCGCATCACGGATCACGGTAAATGGCCGCTGATAGCGGCTGTTTACCACGTGATCGATCCGTCAAATGACAGAGGGATCACTTGTAAACAAACCGGTGTCATGTCATGACGCCGGTTCCTCTCTCCCCTCTGTGTACCGATCGGTACAGTGTGAGGAGAGGGGGAGAGATCAGATGGCAGTAGCGCTGTGGGCTGGATCTGTAGTGCCCACAGCACTGCTCTGTGACAACTGCAGCCACATCCATCCATCCATCCACAGCCATCCCTCCATACCCCGTAATACTCTGCAATACCCAGTCATACTCTGCAATACTCGGTGATACCCAGTCATACTCCGCGATATACTGCAATACCCTGCCATGCACAGCCATACTCAGCTGTACTCGGCCTCTTTATGTGGCAAGGCTGTGGAAGTCTCACACATGTGGTATCGCCATACTCAGGAGTAGGAGAATCTATTTTGGGGTGTCAATTTTGGTATGTACATGCTATGTGTTAGAAATATTGTATAAATTGACAACTTTGTGTTAAAAAAAAAAAAGCGTTTTAACCACTTCCCGCCCGCCATCATATGACATCCTTGACTTTGTGTGGGGATCTCTGAATGATGCCTGCAGCTACAGGCATCATCCAGATATCAGCTTTTTCAGCCGGCGATTCCCTACACCATAAGAAGGATCATAGCGGCTGTTCCGCTGCTTGATCGTTCTTACAGGAGGCGAGAGGGGACGTCCCCCCTCCCGCCGCTGCTTCTACCGACACCGCTACGATCGAAGCCAGGATCGTTTTTTTTTTTTTTTTAATTTCAGGCCTCCCAGCCTAGAGGTGAGATGTGGGGTCTTATTGACCCCATATCTCATTGTAAAGAGGACCTGTCATGCCATATTCCTATTACAAGGGATGTTTACATTCCTTGTAATAGGAATAAAAGTGATCAAAAAATGAATTTTTTGGAAAAAAGTGTCAAACTAAAATAAAGTAAAATGAACAATAAAACATTTTTTTTAAAGCGCCCCTGTCCCTGTGTGCTCGCATGCAGAAGCGAATGCATACGTAAGTCCCACCCACATATGAAAACGGTGTTCAAACCGCACATGTGAGGTATCGCTGCAAACGTTAGAGCGAGGGCAATAATTTTGGCCCTAGACCTCCTCTGTAACTCAAAACATGTAGCCAGTAAAAAATGTTATAGCGTCACCTATGGGGATTTTTAAGTAGCGAAGTTTGGTGCCATTCCACGAGCATGTACAATTTTGAAAAAACCCGTTAAAAAATTGCTGCGCAAATACAGTGCGAGATAAAAAGTTGCAACGACCGCCATTGTATTCTCTAGGGTCTTTGCTAAAAAACATAGATAATGTTTTGGGGTTCTATGTAATTTTCTAGCAAATGATGATTTTTACATGTAGGAGAGAAATGTCAGAATTGGCCTGGGTGGTCCAGAACGCCTGAAGGTGCTCCCTGCATGTTGGGCCTCTGTATGTGGCCACGCTGTGTAAAAGTCTCACACATGTGGTATCATCATACACGGGAGTAATAGCAGAATGTGTTTTGGGGTGTAATTTGTGGTATGCATATGCTGTGTGTGAGAAATAACCTGCTAATATGACAGATTTGTGAAAAAAATAAATCTTGTTTTGCAAAGAATTGTGAGAAAAAAACGACAACTTCAAAAAACTCACCATGCATCTTTCTAAATACCTTGGAATGTCTTCTTTCCAAAAAGGGGTCATTTGCGGGGTATTTGTACTTTTCTGGCATGTTAGGGTCTCAAGAAATTAGATAGGACGTCAGTACTTCAGGTGTGATCAATTTTCAGATATTGGCACCATAGCTTGTGGACTCTAACTTTCACAAAGACCAAATAATATACACCAATTTGTACTTATTTTTACCAAAGATATGTAGCAGTATAAATTTTGGCCAAAATTTATGAAGAAAAATTACTAATTTGCTAAACAAAGAAAAATGTATTTTTTTTTTTTTTACAGAATTCTTAGTCTTTTTTCTTTTATAGCGCAAAAAAACAAAAAAAAAACAACGGTGATTAAATACCACCAAAAGAAAGCTTTGAGTGAAAAAAGGACAAAAATTTCATATGGGTACAGTGTTGTATGACTGAGTAATTGTCATTCAAAATGTGAGAGCACCGAAAGCTGAAAATTAGTCTGGTTAGGAAGGGGGTTTAAGTGCCCAGTGGTCAAGTGGTTAAAGAAAGCATATCTTAAGAGTTTTTTAATTCAATTGGCAGCTAGAGAGGAGATGGAGAATGCTGGCTACACAATCGCTTTTAACCTAAATTAAACAGCTGGAGTCCCTCAATAAACACACTCTATGATTTCAGAACTGCAGAAACGTAGAAAGGAACTTAAACTGGGCAATCCTTAGCCCCCAAAACCCACATCTATTTGTAACCCATTATACACACTGCAAAGAAAAATTCAGACCTGAAAAGACTAAAGGCCACATATTATTCCCATGACAATAAAGCAGGAAAAAACGTGTTGCTTGACCAATGAAAACCCGCCAAGCGAAAACTAAACTCACCTATTTTCTTAACCCCAAACACTATAACTAAAGTATTTTAGCAGAATGTTACAGACCCTTTCAGGACATTTTACTCCCAAAATACCTTACTTGCAAGGGGAATTGAAACAGAAAAAAATGTCCCAGCACACTTACCAGCTAGCCTAAAAAAAAAAAAAAAAAAAAAAAAGGAGAGCAAGAGCACAGTGGTGGCTGGAGGAAAAAGTGTGCAACTAAAACGCTCTTTAACGTGAATTTAGATCGGGACAATTTGTTTTTGTGCAGGCTATCTGGTAAGTGTGCTGTTTTTTTTGTGTTGTGCATTGCCCCTCCATGTGCACCTTACTGCAAAGACTAGTTATAAATTGGAATGGCTGCCATCTTTTTGTATAGCTTGCTTGCTGGATTTGGCGTGGGGAAACACTGGATGCCTCCAGCCATCACTGTGCTCTTGCTGGGTGTCCAATGAGTTCATGTGCCTTTAAGGAGGAGTGGGCTCACTCCAGGCAAACCTGCCCTAATTTATCCACTGGTATATATGCTCCAACTTGGAGACTCTCAAAAATAGAGAGATAGGACCATGGCGTCCACATATATTTGCAAGTTAAAACCTCTGAATGTAAATTGTTAGACAAGGCCAATTTGTTTTTTAAAGGCTAGTTGGTAAGTGTACTGGGAATTTTTAATTTGTTTTTGTTGTGCATTGCCCCTCCAAACGCACCTTACTGCAAATGCTAGTTATAAATTGGGGTGGTTGCCATCGGTTTGTATAGCCGGTTCACTTTTACTGAAATCCAATGAAGCTTCATTGTATGTGCATATACTCAAAAAGAAGGCAACAATTGCACAGAAGGGAACACTGAACTATGGAACAAGCAAGAGTAAGTTCAACCAGAACCCACCAAAATAAGTGGAAAAAATACTTAATTCCTGTGTAGGGAAGAAAATACCCACAATCTGGCATAGTAAAGGAGGAACAAGGTCAAAACACTGGTAGTAAAGGGCCCTATGAAATAACCTACAAAAAGGGTCCTGTTAAAAAGGGAAGGCCAGCTGGTCTAAAAGGAAGGCCCTAAACCTCTTCATACCCAACCCTACAAGGATAAAAAAAAACCCCAAGATCTACATGTCCAAATTGATGGAACAGACAACTACTGCACCTTGCTAAGAGAGACGTACTGTATATTAGAGATGAACACTGAATTCCGTCAGAACCAAAATCGTAAGGATTTGGTTCCATGTAGTCAACAGGACTAAAGGGGTAAGGTACATGGGAAGCTTCCCTATAAAGGGTACCCAGTAAAAGAAGGTAAGAACTTATCGATAAACTGGAGAGGAAGAATGCAAATGCTGTTGAAACTAGACAAACCCTCAACATTTCCAGATGCCTTTGCAGTGAACTCTAAGAAGGATCCTGGTGAAAAACACAATCCTGCCTATCCCTGCCCCAAGAAACAAAGCGTTAGGAATGCTGCTGTTTCCCCAGAACCAGCAAAGCAGCAACATCTATGTAGCAGGAGACAGGAGTCAGTATAACACAGAACATTGGCCTAAGTGCATCCAAAACAGGGAACTTGCCTGAAGGACGTTCTGGGGTTTTGCTGTATGCTGGTAGCAGGTTGCAACTCCCACACTCACCCTGCTCAAACATTTACAGACTACCTGCACTATTAGGGGCAGATGAGCACAGGAGCATTCTGGTGGTAGTGGTGTAGATGAGAGACACGCTGCTAAGAGGCACTGTAAAGCACTCTGGAGCATGGAGAAACAAAGAACGGAAGCATACCGGAGGAAGCCATAGATTGGACCTGGCAGCAAGCTGCAGGCCTCACCAGAGCAGATTGGAAGGTAACAGACAACATAAAATCCAGATACCCATTAAAAAGAAGATTTTAAACCCCATGACATGAGAGTGCATTGTCACTGAGCTCCTGCTAAGCCTGGGCTTTTTCCCTCTCTGGCTGCAGAACAACTACTTAACCACTTCCCACCCAAGGACGTCATATGATGTCCTGGACTTTCAGTGGGAATATCTGAATGATGCCAGCAGCTACAGACATCATTCAGATATCCTTGTTTGCAGCCGGCGATTCTGTGCACCATAACAACAATCATATCGGCAGTTCTGCCGCTTGATCGTTCTTACAGGCGACGGGAGGGGGCAACCCCCTCCCGTCGCCATCCGGTGCTTCTCAAGGCTCTCCCGTGCCATTGGGGACCCGGAGAAAGAATCGTCCGGCACCGGATGACAACGATAGAGATTTCCAGGGACCAGATGGTCATCAGTCATCTCGATGACCGCCGTTATGACGTCACACCTGGGTTCCCAGAAGTAAACAAAGCCGCGATCGCAGCTGTCAGCATGAGATCGGTGAATTTTTTTTCTCGATCTCATGCTTTCCAGCCTGGAGGAGAGATGTGGGGTCTTATTGACCCCACATTTCTCCATAAAGAGGACCTGTCACGAATGATTCCTATTACAAGGTATGTTTATATTAGGGATGTAAAGGGATGTTTACAATAGGAATAAAAGTGATAAAAAAATGTTGTAAAAGAAAGTAAAAATAAAAAAATAAAAGTAAAATTAAAAAAAAAAAAAAAAAAAAAATTTAAAACGCCCCTGTCCCCAGTAGCTCGCGCTCAAAAGCAAACACACGTTAGTCCCGCCCACATATGTAAACGCCGTTCAAACTACACGTGAGGTATCGCCGCGTGCGTTAGAGCTTGAGCAACAGTTCTAGCTCTACACCTTCTCTGTAACTCTAAACATGTAACCTGTGAAAAATTTTAAAGCGTCGCCTATGGAGATTTTTAAGTACTGAAGTTTGGCGTCATTCCATGAGTATGTGCAATTTTAAAGCGTGACATGTTAGGTATCTATTTACTCCGCGTAACATCATCTTTCACATTATACAAAAAAAATTGCACTAACTTTACGGTTTTGTTATTTTTTAAATCATGAAACTTTTTTTTTTCCAAAAAAAAACGCGTTTGAAAAAATGTTGCGCAAATACCGTGCAAGATAAGAAGTTGCAGTGAACCGCGGGGTTCTGAGTAATTTTCTAGCAAAAAAAATTATGATTTTTACATGTAGGAGAGGAGTGCCAGAATAGGCCCGGTATTGAAGTGGATAAACTGGAGAAGCAAGACAACTTCTCGGCCCCCCAGTGACAGCAGTACTCTTCTGGGCACTCTGGAATTCTTTTTCTCAGCCAGCTTGGCTCTGCCATCGATGGTGCCCGGCTCGCAGCCCACACGCACAGAGTCCCCATTGAGCAAAGAAGACCACGCCATGGGTATCCAGGTACACATTCATCCATAGCTTTAGACAAGGGAGACATTGAGAAAGACTAGGATCTGGGGGAACAAATCAGTGCTCTTCCTATCAAGGCAGACTTTGCCCAGCTGAATGCTACTGTGGAAAACACATTTAGGCAGGCCACTGAGGGGGTTAAAGTTGACACAGAAGTCATACAGGACACCATTATCTCCTGCACACTATAGCCTGCCTACAGAATAATTGCAAGAGACAGGAAGCCAAGCTAAACTCTGTTAGACTGTGACAGACCTAGCCGGGAGAGAGACTTTTGGAGGGGACTGTATGCTAGCCTCTTGCCGATCGATCGGGGGCCCTTGCATTTGGGGGAACGGTGCTCTTTGTGAGCTGTATGCCTGGGGACCCTTGAGGTGGTATTACTGTGGATTCGGGTCCTGGTCCCCCAGGACACACAGACCCTGGGGACCATGGATTTGCCATATTGGAATAGTGGCTGATTCATAATGCTGGGACAGATACTGTTAGGAGATGCTGATGTAAATTCCAACACCTGTCTATTGTCTGCTAAAATGTGTATTGTAAATAATTCTACTATGGGATTTAAGAGTCATTAGATAAACATTGTTATTTGTGTTAATTAACTCTGCTATTGTGTGAAGAAGAGTCTATGTTGATTATGATAATGTTGATTGGATTTTCTGAACTACAAGACGGCCAGTCTGGCCTAACGGTCATGTCTGAGTCATCTAGACTGTCTAAAGGGATTAGTTAATTAGCTCATGTTAATTAGGTTAATTAGGTTACAGCTGTATTGTTAGAGTAATATGAGCAGGAGGTCTGCACCTCCACTTTGAGTGTATAAAAGCCTGTATTTTGCAATAAAAGAGATTCCTGTTTGAACTTACATACAGCCTGCCTGGTGTTTGTTCTGAGCTATCACAACTGGGTTAGAACGGCACAGAGCTGTAGTTCTAATCCCGGAGCATTGGATGACCGAACCATCAGACGTTGCAATCTGATTCAATAGCTGCAGAGGAGTGTCGGGAGAGTGGAACCGAGCGAGCAAAGGGGCTTGTTACATAGACCAACTGGATGATTATGAAAACAGGGGTAGACGGCAGAATATACGCATTAGGGGGCTTCCAAAAGCCATTTGTCCAAAGCACCTGTTGCCAATGGTCCAAAGGCTCTTTAAACAAGTGTTAGGGGACTCTGCTCCCCCTGTTATTGAGACAGATTGTGTGGGTCATCATGTCACAGGATATCAATAGGCCCAGAGATGTTATCTGTAAGCTCCATAAATACTCTATAAAGGAAGCTGTCATGAGTGCTGTGCGAGCTAAACCACATATAGAGTTTGATGGCCCCAAGACTTGTTCAGGGGAACTCTTATGCCACGGGAACTTCGCCCTCTGCTGGAGGTACACAGACTAAAGGAAAACCCAACCTTTTCTAGGCAACAAAAATGGCAAAACAGCTTCCTTGTGGAAGGACGACCTCAAATTTTCGGGAGCTTTGAGTTACTTGGTGTTCACCTTTCTGACTGGAATCTGTTATGGTGAGTGTGACCTGGATGTAAATGACAAATAGATAGATAACCTAAAAAACACCCAATGAAAATGAACACGATATGAAAACTAACATGGATGTAATATGGATAAACTCAGCAGTATTACATGTCTGTCAGACTTATTATAAAAATCTAAAGTGCATGAATGTATCAAAAAGGTGGGCGTGTGGAATATTAATGTCCGTCTCTGAAGAATAGGTTAGTCACGGTGCCAGTATGACACTGTAGGTGCTCCCAGTCTTCATATATGTTATAATGGGACTATTAGGGACATCTCTGCATATAGGGTGATATCTTCTCTCGGCATGACCATATCATCTCAGGCAAATAAACATAAAATGCCCTTACCAGAAAGGGTGGACTCACAGGCCGTTGGCGGTGAGTCAGAAAGGCTTGTACCGTCAAACGGTGGAGTAGATCAAACGGTGGAGTTGATCAGATTTGGATCCTGCCGGTGGGCTTGGCTTGAAAAAGCAGAGAATACCACCGGATGGTGTGTCCCTGAAGAGGTTGGATTGGACCCAGTCGTTTTAAACGGACTTACACCATGTGGAAGTTTTTTCTTTGTTCCTTGCCTTTTCATGAGGATGGTCGATGATTAGGTGGTATCTGGCTGACGATCAAAGTTGGTCCAACAGGACACCTGGGTCCAATCCAACCTCTCCTGCAACTCTGCCCCCAATCGCCCCTGTCCCTGTGACAGCAGGCCGGGGATGTTCTCACCTGCTGTCACAATTTGAAAAGGAGCGTGGCCATATGGGGCTTCACCCACATGGCTGCCTCATTCATTCACAGAGTATTAACAGCTCTGGCAGCTGATAGCTCTTAGTTCTCAGTGAGCATCCTCATAGTTCATTAATTCTTCCTGGAATGGACTGCCTGCCCGTATTGGAGGTATGGGCAGACAACTACACTAGTCTGCAGGAGCTTGACATTGAACCCGTGATCTGCTGATCACGGGTGCAATGCTTTACAGGCTTCTAAGAAAAAAAATACTAAAATGCACATTTTTTTCATAAACATTTTTTTTTTAAAGGTGAATCCTTTAACCTGATGCTGGATCCCACTATAGATACAGTGAGGGGAAAAAAGTATTTGATCCCTTGCAGATTTTGCATGTTTGCCCACTGACACAGAAATGGTCAATCTATAATTTTAATAGTAAGTTTATTTTAACAGTGAGAGACAGAACAAAAAAATCCAGAAAAACGCATTTCAAAAAGTTATGAATTGATTTGCATTTTAATGAGTGGAATAAGTATTTGATCCCCTATTTCTCAGCAAGATTTCTGGCTCCCAGGTGTCTTCTATACAGGCAACGACCTGAGATTAGGAGCACTCTTAAAGCCTAGGTTCACACGGAATGCGGATTTGATGTCAAACCGGCATTTCAGTACGACTCTCGGGGCAATTTGAGAGACATCTGTGTGGGTTTATGCACAGATGTCTAATAAAATTGGCTCTGAAGTTGTCAAAAATAGCATAGGAACTATTTTTGTGAATTGGTGCAGCGCCACAAAGTCGGCGTTGCACCGTTACGGACGTTGGCGGTGCTGTCAATAGGCTGCGATTTGGAATGCGATGTGACATGTCAAATCACATTTCAAATCGGCCCAATGTAAACGTGGGCAAAGGAAGTGTTCCTAATCTCAGCTCGTTACCTGTATAAAAGACAGCTGTCTGCAATCAGATTCCAATCTCTCCACCATGGCCAAGACCAAAGAGATGTCCAAGGATGTCAGGGACAAGATTGTAGACCTACACAAGGCTGGAATGGGCTACAAGACTATCATCAGGCAGCTTGGTGAGCTCAATGCAAGATCTCACTTCCTGGAGTTTTAATGAACATGAGAACGGTGAGGAATTAGCCCAGAACTACACGGAAGAATCTTGTCAATGATTTTAAGGCAGCTGGGACCATAGTCACCAAGAAAACAATTGGTAACACACTACACCATGAAGGACTGAAACCCTGCAGCGCCCGCAGGTCCCCCTGCTCAAGAAAGCACATGCTTGTCTGAAGTTTGCTAATAAATATCAGAATGATTGATAGGGGAACTGGGTGAAAGTGTTGTGGTCAGATTAGACCAAAATCAAGCTATTTGGCATCAACTCAACTCGCCGTGTTTGGAGGAGGAGGAATGCTGCCTATGACCCAAAGAACACCATCCCCACCATCAAATATGGAGGTGGAAACATTATGCTTTGGGGGCGTTTTTCTGCTAAGGGGACAGGACAACTTTGCTGCATCAAAGGCACAATGTACTGTCAAATCTTGGGCGAGAACCTCCTTCCCTCAGCCAGGGCATTGAAAACAGGTTGTGGATGGGTATTCCAGCACGACAATGACCCAAAACACATGGCCAAGGCAACAAAAGGAGTGGCTCAAGAAGAAGCACATTAAGGTCCTGGAGTGGCCTAGTCAGTCTCCAGACCTTAATCCCATAGAAAATATGCAGAGGGAGCTGAAGGATCGAGTTACCAAACGTCAGCCTCGAAACCTATATGACTTGGAGAGGATCTGCAAAGAGGGGTGGGACAAAATCCCTCCTGAGATGTGTGCAAACCTGGTGGCCAACTACAAAAAACATCTAACCTCTGTGATTGCCAACAAAAGGTTTTGCCACCACATACTAAGTCATGTGTTGTGAAGGGGTCAAATACTTATTTCACTCATTAAAATGCAAATCAAATTATAAAACTTTTTTGAAATGTGTTTTTTCTGGATTTGTTATTCTGTCTCTCACTGTTAAAATAAACCTACCATTAAAATTATAGACTGATCATTTCTTTGTCAGTGGGCAAACGTACGAAATCAGCAGGGGGATCAAATACTATTTTCCCCTCACTGTACCTACTCAGGCAAAACCCCTTTCAGGCCTAAAAGTGTTACAAAACCCAGGATCCTTCATTCTTTATATCTGGTCTCCCATAGTACACAGAACATATAAATGCAATTATTTTAGTAAATATAAACTGCTAAACACCTTTTATCATCAGCAGTATATAGCAGTCTTGTGACTTCTATCAGTGTCTGGTTTGAAGGAGTTTTCATTATACTCACACTGTCCTATGAGGCTGTAGGACCCCTGACCCCGACTATCTGGAAAGTGCTGACTGGGCCTGTGCTGATTTAAAAAAACTACTCCAGAATATGCATCTGATTGACAGCTGGAGGGCTATGCACACTGAAGCTAAAGACTTTGGATGTTTTTCTAAAACATCATATATATTCCTGTTTAGATCTCATTTTCATATTTGCTCAGCCTCGACAGAATCATTGGGACCACTCTCCAGTGACGTTGACTCTCTTTCCTCCGAACTCGTATGGTAGAGGTCCTGGAGGTTGAATGAAAGCTTACTAGATGATCAGTCTGTTCTGGTCACTCAGTTACTGCAATTGTATTTTGCAACCAATATCCCTGAGGAGTTAGCAGCACAGGCAGCGTGGGAGGACCATAACAGTAATTCAGGGGAAACCGATTGCACGCGGTTCCAGAATTAAAAAAAAAAAAAGAGAAGCTGTAGGAGTTGTCGGACCTCCTAGATAACACAATTTCAGTACTGTGGGGGGGGGGGGGGCGCTCTGGCTTTTTCACTTTTTCACTCCCCCCGAGGGAGCTCCATCCACTTGGTTATCATATTCCAGCTTCTATTTATGTGGCTTAAATACTTGTAGATATTGTCATGATGCGAACCAAGACCTTTCTCAGGTTACAGAGGAGCAGTTTAACTTAAAAAATATAACATTTGTGGAATGAATTATGTTGTCTATTTGATTGTGTGTATTATATTGCCACCTGAAATATGTCAGACGTACTACTCAGTCTTTAAGAAATAGGATAGTTAAGCATTTCTGTAACTCCAGCAATCCAAATGTTAAATGTATATCTAATGCCTCCCGACCGTTCAATGAACAGTATGGAAGTGATGTTACTACTTTTAGATTTTGTGGCACAGAGCATGTAGGTCCAGCTAGCGGGGAGGAGATCAATATCAGAGGCTGCTGGAGAGGGAGGCTTGGTGTATTTTTAGGTTGCAAACCAGGGTTCCACAGGGGTTAAACCTCAGGTGGGATCTGAATCTGCACCTCCGGTGATTCATTTCCTCTCCTTCATGACAGCCTGTGTCTCCCTTTCCCTGCTTTTTGGACCTCATGTCTATGTGTGTTTGTGTATTATGTTCGTTTCTCTTTTTTTTTTTTCTGTACTATATGGCTTTTGGTCAAGGGAATTCGTCACTGCCCCTTTTCCAACCTGTGTGGTAATTATACAGTATATTGATCTGTTTATACCAAGTTCTCGACCTTTTCGTTTGAGTACCTGAACATACTTGGGCAAAGGTAACATTTGTGAATGCTGGAACAGAAAAAGACACCACTTTGGACAGTTGGAAATCTCAAGTGACAGAACAAATGCTTGAGCAACTACCTTTGTAAGCAGGATCAGAGCAAAAAATTAAAAAAATTAAAGTAGAAAGAAGCTGGAGGTTTCAGACTTGGGGGGGAAAAATGTCAAACAGAAGGCCGTGCTAAATCAGAAATGTCAGATGCAGACACTAGGCTTTGGGAAGTCAGATTGGGAGAGTTTCTTAAAGGCAGTCAGAGCTAAATGGGTCTTGGAAGAGCAAGGCACTAACAAAGTCACCATGAGGCAGGATACAAATAAGTCTGAAAAGGGCCTAACAGTGCCAGGGTCTAACAACTGAAAAATACTGTCAGAGTCTCGGGAGTATGTCGCACTGGTAGTTTCTCAAAGATGTGTGGGACTGGCATAGGAGAGTGCAAAACACCAGTCTCGCATTCAACCAGATCAAATCTTTGAACAAGAAACACTGCTTCCATACCAGAAGACGCCATCATATAATTTGACAGAGTTACACAATCAGAAGTGGCAGACACAGAAGGGACAGAAATTTTATCTTGAGAGGCAAACTTGGGTGCTGGACCTTACAGGCAAGCTCAATGTGCTGGATCCCAGAGGCAAGGTAACGGATAACCCTCGTCTGTCTCGGGAAGAGAGAAGTCCTTAGGGGAAGATGACAGTGGCCAGAATGAGGTACGGCTAAAAAGGTTAGTGTTTGTAAACCCAACATTTCATATTCCTGACGATATGTGCCTGCTGTACCAAGTCTCCTGTTCTCCGCTTTCCTATTAAAAAACTACCAGACTAGGCATGAGAGCAAAGTGTGGTCAGTCCTCTAGCTGTGCTGGGAATTCAGTCTGCTCTCCTCTAATGATCAGACTTGTCCTGGCACACCCCCCCTCCCCCGCACAGCCTTTCACTGGGAAGATCAGTGTGCTGCTGTTTCTCTTCCTCTTATGCAGCTGAGAACAGAGGGAATGTGATCAGTTAGAAAAAAAAAGTATTTATTTTTTTATTTTTATTTTTAAATATATCTATACACCAATGTTTTGCCTTTGATTTCTATTTTAAAGTGAATGGGTTGTTTTACAAGGTGAAGGTTTACAATCACTTTAAGCTGACACAGGAGCAATTACAAGAGGCTCTGGGTTGATAAGACCCAAGGGGGCAGGGGAAGGCCTATTAACTCTGCAGGGGCATAGAGGGGTAGAGAACAAGCAGCTGAAGAGAGTGCCAAAGGCAAGGCCTAGCCTGTGACCCTGAAGGGGTACTCTCTGCACCTGAGTACCTACAGGGCAAACTACCCAAGGACCTGCAAGGGTTAGGAACCATCCCACCTTCATGTTGAAGACTTCTCTGAGGGATTAGCAAGTTTCCAACTTCTAGCTTTGTGGGCTGCCAGGGTATCTGGTGTGCACGGGTGTCAAAGTTAGGTCAGAGATGGCGTCCCTCAAATACCAAGCATAACACATGTTCCTAGGATAAAGCATCTTTGTCTCAGAACCTAACTGGAAGATGAAGGATTAAAACTGCTGGTCATTAGGAGCCTTAAAGTGAGTCACTGACATATCCATTGTGGGTATAAAAAAAATCTCTGT
Organism: Aquarana catesbeiana; assembly: GCF_042186555.1. Taxonomy (NCBI): domain Eukaryota; kingdom Metazoa; phylum Chordata; class Amphibia; order Anura; family Ranidae; genus Aquarana; species Aquarana catesbeiana. The sequence continues at coordinate 267,630,554 of NC_133328.1, forward strand.
CAGACAAATTCCCTCTCAAAAGGGACCATTCCAAAATGCTCTCCAGTGGCGCCCAGGGCCCTTCAGAGTGCTTTCACTCTGCACAGGCTGAATAGCAGGTGTAGTGAAAAGATCTTTCCAGCAGAGCCTCTGAAAGACCCAGGGCTGCACACAGCTGGCTGATCTTGTAGATGCATAGTGTGTGCTGTGTCAATAAGAACCAAAACAGTCTCTTGTAAGAGACTGCAGTGTCTCAGACTGTGGGGACTCTGAGTCAGATATGACCACTGCAACCAGTGGCCCAGCTTGTTCTAAGGCCACAGGGAGAACATAATTTGCCTCCGCTTGGGAAGGCGTGGAAGCATAATTAGGACCTCTGCAGTCATTATGTGTAAAGAATTGGGTCAATTTGGCCATAAAGTCTTTTGTTACTGCAATAGAAACCCCCCTGATGACAGGGTAGGGAACTTGGCCTCACCTAACAAAGCTAAGGGAGACCTCAGATGAGGTGGAACCCAGTTACCATAGGGTCAGTAGATTTCAAACATCAGCGCACTTAGAGTGTGAGCTGAAGGTCACCCATAGCACTGGGGCTGTGTCCTCTGTTGATGCAATCATGTTTCGACTGAGTTGGTGATGCACATAGGCTCAAGGAATGTGGCAAAGCCTCAGGTACTCGCATGCCCAGACACCTGGAGGTTGATGAGGGTCAAAATGGCCTGAGGTGATCAGATTCACTGTAGGTGGGCTGTAGGAATAGACTGGAGATTGAAGTTCAGCATGGCTCTATTGTAAAGTAGCAGCAGGACAATGCTTTCACTACACTTAATGACTAGCAAGAGTGCGTGACACTCTGCCCAGCAGATGATATCAGCACTCAGTCTTTTAACAATAACAATAACCCTTTCCATTGCAAAACCAGTGATAGCAAGACATCTGAAAAGGTTTTTCCTACAGCTTACCAGTAAAATCCTTTTCTTGGGAGTACATCACGGGACACAGAGCAGTCATTACTATCACCAGTAGGTTATACCCCACCTATTGGTGAATGGACACTGGTAAATCAGTCAAAACAAGAAGAAGTCCTCCCCTATATAACCTCTGCTGCAAAGGAAGTACCTCAGTTTTGTAGCAAGCAATAAACTTCTCCAGACAAGAGGGGAGGGATCTCTGTGTCCTATGATGTACTCCAAGAAAAGCTGTAGGAAAAATCCTATTTTCTTTATCGTAAATCACAGGACACAGAGAAGTCATTACTATCTGGGACGTCCCCAAGCAATGCCCTTGAGGGGAGGGAGACACCATCACAGAAACTGCCACTATTACTGTTTGTAATACGCTGAGACCAAAGGCAGTCTCCTCCATGTTTTTGACATCCACCTGGTAAAAACCCTGTGGATGTATAAACTTAAAGATCAAATAGCGGTCTTGCACATCTGGACCACTGACACCTGATGGCGGATGGCCCAAGGTACTTCCACACACCTGGTAGAGTATCTCTCCCCAGAAATTAAAAGTGGGATTTTGCCCTTTAAAACCATAGGCATCCTTGATAAACTGGCAGATGCACTGCTAAACATTCGACCTGGATGCCGCCTGTCCTTCCTGGGCTCTTCTGGCTACACAAATCAGGATTCTTGACCTGTGCCAACAACTCAAGTAGACCCTGAGCATCTGAACTACCTCAAGAGTAGGTAGAGATCTTTCTCCCGATTGTGGATTAGGAAAAAAATAAAAAAGCAAGACACTGTCCTGATTTAAGTGAAAACTAGAAACCACTCTAGGCAATAGAGATGGATGAGGACGCAACATCAACTTACGACGTGAGACCATTAACAGCTCCCTGCACGAAAGAGCCGCCAGTTCTGAAACTCCACTTAGTGAAGCAATAGCAATGAAAGAAGCCATCTTCAGAGACAAGGGACTAACAGCGTCCCAATTGGTTAAAAAAATGGCCTCCGCAAAGACAGCCAAGAGCAATGCCCAGTCCAAAGGACACAAGAGTGGCCTGACTATCTGTACGCTACAAGCTGTATGAAACAGTATGGTTGAAAAAGAGGGGAAGAACAACCCTAATAGGACCTCTCCAATCCGGTCCAACCTTTTTCTAAGAATCTTAGGACTATTGCGGTACCAAAGGGATATAAACCAATTTGTATAAAATCTTTGAATTTATTAAAGACGTTAAAATAATCCACACAAGTGTATACATATAAATAAACACAAACAATAAATGTTTACAGCAATGTTGACTCAAAAATTATTAATAGTGCCTATACAGGTGAATAAAGGCAGGTTGTTTAGTTTCTGGACGTAACCTCTACAGTTTCGCGGTCAAGCCGCTTCTTCGGGAGGCGTCTAGTACATTTTCTACAAGATGACAAAAAATCAGTCAACAATATAATAAATAGCCTATAGACACTGCAAACAAGTGTATACATCAGTGATATTGGAGAAGGTACTTTGAAGTTAATACACTCACCACCTTTGGCCCACAAGGGGCTGGAGCGACACTGAGACACCCACTAGGGGCGTTCCCCCGGGGGCGAGCAAGGGGGGCACTTAGGTATAACTATGGGAAAAGACCATAAATGGGAATAAATAAATGTACATAAAGGGCCAGAAGGTGAAAAATGGGCCACCCAGGTGTATGGGGAATGGAGAAAAAAGGGGGGGAATGAAAGACGAAGGCACGGAGAGAGAGAGTGGAAAAAAGGGGGGGGAGGGGTAAACACGGAGGGGAAGGGAGGTGAAGAGAGGCAAGAGAAGAAGGAAAGAGAAGGGAGGGATGGCAAAGGAGGAAATAAGGAAAGGAAGGGAGAAGGATGTGGAGAGAGGGGAGGAGGAGCAAGGGGAGAGGGGGGGGAAGGGAGGGGAAAGAGGGAAGAGGAAAAAAGATCCGGGGGGGGGGGAGGGGGAAAAGAGGGAGAGGGAAAGAAGGAAGAGGAAGAGGGGGCGGGGGGGTTTGGAGGAAAGGGAGGGAGGGGGGAAGGGGGGGAAAAAAGGGGACAGGGAGGGGGGGCGGAGAAAAGGAGGGAAGGAAGGCAATGGGTAATACAGCAGGGAAAGTGGAAAGGGGGGGAGAAAGGGAAGAAACAACCCCATCACCATGCTAAGGAGCAAATTGTTATAGGTGTAAAACAGGCAGGGGGGGTCAAAAAACAGTTTACCCACCGTTGCTGTAATGTGAAAACTAAAGACCAGATAAAGGCTATCCACATCCAGGCTTAGTAATGGGAGAAGCAGCGACCGCTGGGCTTAGGTACTGTATGCCATTTAAGAAGGGCCTTTAGGGGTAAATAAGTAGCATAATGTTAGTATAATACTGCTGAAGAAATGCCTTTAGCAGTACCATGGGTGCAGACATTCACTCCAAGACCATTAGTAAAGGAGGGAGAGGGGGGAAAAATTTGCACAAGGTAGGAACCAGCATCAATATGATGTAGTTCCTCAAAGTGGTAGGTTGACTTACCGGCTCGTAAAGAGGTCGCGGGTCTCCTGGATGTGTGCCTCAAAAAACAGGTGGCGTCTGCCACCTTTACGTGCCCCCTACCTGGAAGTTCGGCGGCGCTCGACCAATCAGCTGCCGCCGTTTCCGGGTCCGTCTCCCCCTACTGCGCATGCGCGAGGAAAAAACCAGCGCAGGCGCGTAGCTCCATCATTAGTGACGCTGGCTGCGTCACTCAAGAGAGGCAAAGTAGGGGTTGGCGAGAGCCCCGCCCCTTGCCGGGGAGACGCAAGCCCGCCGTAGGGGGAGAGTTAACTCCTCACGTCGCTGCAACAACAAGGAAAGCGAATACAAATAAAAAAGTAAACAATGATGGTATTGACAGCATTGAGGATGACTGACAAATGTGCACCAGGGAATTGGTGCAATCATAATGTCAGATCAGGAAAGAATCATGACATTTAATCAGCTTAGCGGTGATTACCACCTGTAAGCCTGAGAAAATGCTGATAGTATGCCAAATAATGTGTAAATTGATGATAATTAGGATATAACATCAGAGGGAAATACAAAATAAGGAACATTCATTCACATATGTGGTCATGGGCCATTGCCCGGCCACTGCAATTTACAGGAAAAGAAAACAAACTGTATATAAGGTGATATCCAAATTTCAGTACAAAGATACAAATACACATGAGTAATGAAGGAAAGAGAGCTGTGGCAGACACCGGCGGGAACATCTTAAAATTAATTATTCCAGAAAATATTTGTAAGTATGTGCCTCATTAATACCCGGTGGGGTCAAGGCATTGAGTCGCTCGATCCAGAGCGACTCTCGTTTCAAAATTTGCCGGTCCCAGTTGCCCCCTCTGGGGTCCTCCGGGACAACTTCTAATACAAAAAATCTGATGTAATCAGGATTAAAGCGGTGGTGGATGCCAATATGGCGACCCACCGTGGTGAGTTTGCCATTGGTAGAGGCATATAGGTGGTCCCCCAATCTCTGCCGCAGCTCCCTAATAGTTTTACCTACATAGAAAGCGCTACATGCGCAAGTCATAAGGTAAATAACACCTCGTGTACCGCAATGGGCTGAATGCCTGGGAGAAAACACCTCCCCATTGGGAAGTGTAATTTGTTGTCCTTCTTGAATCCAAGGGCAATGTGGACAATTGCCACATTTAAAAGTGCCCCTGGGTTCCCCTTGCTCCTCCTCCCCTCCCTTCCTCCTCTCTCCCCATCCTTCTCCCCTCCTTTGCCATCCCTCCCTTCTCTTTCCTTCTTCTCTTGCCTCTCTTCACCTCCCTTCCCCTTCGTGTTCCCCCCCCCCCCTTTTTTTCCACTCTCTCTCTCCGTGCCTTCGTCTTTCATTCCCCCCCCTTTTTTCTCCATTCCCCATACACCTGGGTGGCCCATTTTTCACCTTCTGGCCCTTTATGTACATTTATTTATTCCCATTTATGGTCTTTTCCCATAGTTATACCTAAGTGCCCCCCTTGCTCGCCCCCGGGGGAACGCCCCTAGTGGGTGTCTCAGTGTCGCTCCAGCCCCTTGTGGGCCAAAGGTGGTGAGTGTATTAACTTCAAAGTACCTTCTCCAATATCACTGATGTATACACTTGTTTGCAGTGTCTATAGGCTATTTATTATATTGTTGTTGACTGATTTTTTGTCATCTTGTAGAAAATGTACTAGACGCCTCCCGAAGAAGTGGCTTGACCGCGAAACTGTAGAGGTTACGTCCAGAAAGTACTAAACAACTTGCCTTTATTCACTTGTATAGGCACTATTATTAATTTTTGAGTCAACATTGCTGTAAACATTTATTGTTTGTGTTTATTTATATGTATATCCTTGTATGGATTATTTTAACGTCTTTAATAAATTCAAAGATTTTATACAAATTGGTTTATATCCCTTTGGTACCGCAATAGTCCTAAGATTCTTAGAAAAAGGTTGGACCGGATTGGAGAGGTCCTATTAGGGTTGTTCTTCCCCTCTTTTTCAACCATACTGTTTCATATAGATTAAGGATGATGGTACCTGATAACTATTTAATATTCGGATAACTCCATGGGGTGGCAGTCTTTTGATACAAGCTGTATGAAGTAAGAATCAAGGAGTGAGAAACAATGGCCTCTGGAAAAAATGGATAGGGATGAACTCGAACCCTTAAATGGTACTTAAGGCCAATCTCCTTTCCCCTACTGATTGGAGAAAGAAAAGAAAATTCCCCACTCACATTCCTGTGGGTGACACTTCCTGGCTTCCCACAGGAAAAAAATATTTCCAAGTCCTGTAATCGAGGTTCCCTGAAACCAGCTTCCAGGGGCTAAACAGTGTGAAGATACAGGACTCAAAACCATTAGATCCCACTGGACTGGGAGTGTTCAAGGAGCGACCCCCGCAAGTCTCACTATGTCAGCGTACCAAGCCCTCCTGGGCTAATTCGGCCAACACTATTATCAGTGTTGCCACCTCCCGGAGTCTTTGCAAAAGATGTGGGAGAAGCGGAAACAGAGGGAAAGCATCAAATAGGGGAAAACTGGTCCCTAAAGTGTTACCAGTACACCTGCCCCTATTGCCAGTGGGACTTTCGTCCCAGACACAACCTTTTACAACTTGTTGTGGAACTTGGAATCTAGTAGATCCACCTGCAGATTTCCCCCTGTCATTATTCTATACCTGGAGTATGTACTAGTGATAGAGACAGCAATTGTTGTACTGTCTCAGACAGAATGTGGTTCACCTTCCTGAGCCACATGACTCCTGGTGGTTGATATATATGCCTGCAGAGGCATTTCCTGACTACACCTACAACTGGTTTGTCCCAACATCCAGAGCAAGGCATACTGGCTAAAAATCCAAGATGTTGATGGGCAGCATTTTCTCCTGTGGAGACCAAGTCCACTGAATTATAGCCACCTTGAAACCAATTGGAGAAGCTGGCATCAGTGGTTATCTTCCCCATCCTATCTACAGATTTCGAACCATCAACCAGCAAGTTTTGCTCTGCAATACCCTGGGAACAGAGCCCTCTGGCAATCCAATGCCTGGATCTTCATGTTCCAGACAGAGAGAATGATCCTCTACAAAAGACCTGGAGTAGGACTGTACGTAGGGAACGTGCCTTGGTCTAGATACAACTTCCTCCTGCAGAAATGTATCAAGGATAATCTGGAACAGACTGCTTCCTGAACAAAGAAGCAAGTCAAGCACTGGCTGGGAGCCTGAAGAGCAGAGTCACAAAAAAAAAGAAAACACGACTTTGCACAGCATTTTGCAAAAACCCTGGATGAGCCTGGAAAAAAAACGGCACATGAAGATATGGTCCCCAAAATCTACCCCTCGCAAAGGTCAACACTAAATGGACAGGGCCTATCTGAAACAGGAGAATGTCCAGTGGCTTAAGCTCTAAGCTAGACCTTATGTCCCCATTTGGTTCTGGGACCGCTGTTGAGGGTTTTTTTTTTTTTTTTTTTTATAATGAGCCCATACCTTCTGCTTCAAGAGTCAGATGCAAAGCAAAAGACTGACAACTCTGTGGCAGACCCCGAAGGCCAAAAGAGGCATACCTAACCTATCAAGCTTTTGCTGGCTAAAGATGGAGCAAAACCACCTCAGAGACTGCCCTAAGATATTCTGGCCTGAGATTCTCTCAAAACACAGCAGCCTCAGATGCCTCCCTCACACAGGTGGGGAAAATCTTACAGCATCTTGTATTCCTGGGCAGTCTCACATCCATATACTAACCAGGTTTGATCCTGCTTAGGCTTTGATCAACAGAGATCAGGCATGATCAAGGTGATGCGGCCGGAGTCCATCTGATGAAAAATTAATTTGTCAGTAAAACACTGCAATGCTAAACACCAAAGTGGCTCATATGCATCTGACACGACTGTCCATCGGGGGATGTGGACACCGCCAGATCACTGAACCTGAGAGCGGTGCACCTGCCTCTCTCTGCTGCCTCTCCTTTCTGGAACCATTTAACTGGTATAACAGGTAACTAACGTAGCAACTATATTAGCCAACCTAATACACAGTCCTCGAAAGGATGCAGGCCTAAAACAATGTTGGTTTACCGGTTTGCAACCCCTTACGTATGTATGTAGGTACCCAGGCATGCTGTTATGTAGGTACCCAAGTAAGCAAACATGCAGGTATACAAGTATTCTTGCCATTCATGCATTTATATATGTAGTCCCAGGCAAACAAGCACACATGTATGCAGTGCCAGGCAAACAAGCACATACGCATGTAGTCCCAGGCAAACAAGCACATACGCATGTAGTCCCAGGCAAATAAGCACATATGTATGTAGTCATAGACAAATCAGCACATATGCATGTAGTCACAGGCAAATAAGCACATATGTACAGTCAGGTCCATGAATATTGGGACATCGATACAATTCTAATCTTTTTGGCTCTATACACCACCACAATAGATTTGAAATTAAACTAACAAGATGTGCTTTAACTAAAGACTTTCAGCTTTAATTTGAGGGTATTTACATCCAAATCAGGTGAACGGTGTAGGAATTACAACAGTTTGTATATGTGCCTCCCACTTTTTATGGGACAAAAGTAATGGGACAATTGGCTGCTCAGCTGTTCCATGGCCAGGTGTGTGTTATTCCCTCATTATCCCATTTACAAGGAGCAGATAAAGGGTCGAGAGTTCATTTCAAGTGTGCCATTTGCATTTGGAATCTGTTGCTGTCAACTCTCAATGAGATCCAAAGAGCTGTCACTATCAGTGAAGCAAGCTATCATTAGGCTGAAAAAACAAAACAAACCCATCAGAGAGATAGCAAAAACATTCGGTGTGGCCAAAACAACTGTTTGGAACATCCTTAAAAAGAAAGAACGCACCGGTGAGCTCACCAACACCAAAAGACCCGGAAGACCACGAAAAACAACTGCAGTGGATGACCGAAGAATTCTTTCCATGGTGAAGAAAACATCCTTCACAACAGTTGGCCAGATCAAGAACACTCTCCAGGAGGCAGGTGTATGTGTGTCAAAGTCAACAATCAAGAGAAGACTTCACCAGAGTGAATACAGAGGGTTCATCACAAGATGTAAACCATTGGTGAGCCTCAAAAACAGGAAGGCCAGATTAGAGTTTGCCAAACATCTAAAAAAGCCTTCACAGTTCTGGAACAACATCCTATGGAAAGATGAGACCAAGATCAACTTGTACCAGAATGATGGGAAGAGAAGAGTATGGAGAAGGAAAGGAACTGCTCATGATCCAAGCATACCACCTCATCAGTGAAGCATGGTGGTGGTAGTGTCATGACATGGGCATGTATGGCTGCCAATGGAACTGGTTCTCTTGTATTTATTGATGATGTGACTGCTGACAAAAGCAGCAGGATGAATTCTAAAGTGTTTCAGGCAATATCATTTGCTCATATTCAGCAAAATGCTTCAGAACTCATTGGATGGTGCTTCACAGTGCAGATGGACAATGACCCAAAGCATACTGCGAAAGCAACCAAAGAGTTTTTTTAAGGGAAAGAAGTGGAATGTTATGCAGTGGCCAAGTCAATCACCTGACCTGAATCCGACTGAGCATACATTTCACTTGCTGAAGACAAAACTGAAGGGAAAATGCCCCAAGAACAAGCAGGAACTGAAGACAGTTGCAGTAGAGGCCTGGCAGAGCATCACCAGTGATGAAACCCAGCGTCTGGTGATGTCTATGCATTCCAGACTTCAGGCTGTAATTGACTGCAAAGGATTTGCAACCAAGTATTAAAAAGTGAAAGTTTGATGGATGATTGTTAATCTGTCCCATTAATTTTTGGTCCATTAAAAAGTGGGAGGCACATATACAAACTGTATCCGTACCGTTCACCTGAACTGTATGTGCTTATGCAACTATGCGTTTAGGCAAAACACGAAAGTGTGCATCCATGTAAACACGCATTTATGCAATACGTGCCCATGGAAACATGCATTTATGCAATAAGCAAGCATGAGTTTATATTACTTAACACTTATCTATGCAAACATGTATAAACATGCATCTTTATGCAACCATGTATCAACATGTATAATGTATCTTTATGCAAACATTTATAACCATGTATCTTTATGCAAAAATGTGTTATATCAACCATGCAATTCAGCAACCATGGATTTTAGTCACATGCTAAATGTGCATTGTCACGTGCACATGTCAAGTGCATTTTAGCTAGTTTGCAAGCGTGCACCTGCTTAACTGCACTTGGCTCCATACTAGCCCTGCAGGATTTAACCAAGCACACCATATTGGCAACACAACTCCTTAAAATGCAGTCATGCTCACGTTTTTCCAAACGTGTATATTTAAACATGCATTTAAGCAACAAGTTTGCAAGCATGTATACTACGCTGCACCTGCCTTCCGAGCAGTCAACATTTTAAAGTGAACTGCTATCCATCCAGGGGTGTATCGGCTGACAGTTGTACCGTTCCCCCGGATAAGCAGTAAATATGCAGCATATAATCAGGACTTGTCTGCCACACAGTTCTCCCATAGTAAGTACTCACACTTTGTTAAGTATTCATGGGCTGCTGTTATGTCTCCAGCGTCCCTGCTGACCACATGGCAACATGGCTCCCCTTCCACTTCTTGCCTATATAAAAACAGGTCATACTGAGCGAGCCTGCACCCTCTAGTGGCTGGAAGAGAAACAGCAGCTCACACGACTAAGAAGTACACAGCATGATTAAACAGCACACTGTCCCCAGTGGCCACCAGGAGGACAGACAGATCTCTCTCTTTTTTTTTTTTTTTTTAAAGAGAGAAACTGCAAAAATGTAGACTTACCATTCCTGCTGCAGGACTCTGAAAAATAACAGTAGTCCAATCTTCACCCATCACGGCGAGCTTTGTTAAAAAAGACCTTCAGAGACTGGGTCCCCTTTAATCTGGGGTCCACTCCTCTGGACCTGTATAGCACCCTGCAGGAAAGCATCTTGGTCAGAACAAACACTGTGCAGGGTTCCATTATGCAGAGTTCAGCGCCATAGGGCTGCATTACAGGCAAACCTCGAGGAATCTTCTCTCCTTCCAATGAGGCTCAGGTACCATCAATTTTGGCAGACAGCTTTTTTCGAATGGATCCGATTAAAGTCCATGATTCTCAATAGAACCTTCGAGACCTCCAAGTATGCTCCAAGAGAACATGTATCACATCAGTGACAACCACCTAACAGATACTAGCGAAAAAATTGAGGTACTTCCTGTGTAGGAGGGGTTATATAGGGGAGGACTTCTTGTTTGACTGATTTACCAGTGTCCATTCACCAGTAGGTGGTGTAAAACCCAGATAGTAATGACTGCTCTGTGTGCTGTGATGTACGATAAAGAAAACTAGGTAGCTCAGTCTGATCAACCTACTGAACAAAGTAAGTCTTCAGGGAAAGAGCAAGCACTGATGCCAACAGCCCTGGACCTGGAAACAACTCCGCTGCTTTTACCAGCACTGAATGTTTGTAATGCAGCACAATCAGAACCCAGTGCCCAGGTCCCTTCCACACTAACCACTGCAATGTCAAGCCCAGGGGGGTCGGGGCATGGCACTCCAAAGTCTAACCGAGAAAAGGTTGATCAAAGATACTGAAGTAAACAGTAAAAGAATGAAGTCACACACTGGTACAGTGGGGCAAAAAATTATTTAGTCAGCCACCAATTGTGCAAGTTCTCCCACTTAAAAAGATGAGAGAGGACTATTATTGTCATCATAGGTATACCTCAACTATGAAAGACAAATTGTGGAAACAAATCCAGACAATCACATTGTCTGATTTTTGAAAGAATTTATTTGCAAATTATGGTGGAAAATAAGTATTTTGTCAATATCAAAAGTTCATCTCAATACTTTGTTATATATCCTTTGTTGGCAATGACAGAGGTCAAACGTTTTCTGTAAGTCTTCACAAGGTTGTCACACACTGTTGCTGGTATGTTGGCCCATTCCTACATGGAGATCTCCTCTAGAGCAGTGATGTTTTGGGGCTGTCGCTGGGCAACACGGACTTTCAACTCCCTCCAAAGGTTTTCTATGGGGTTGAGATCTGGAGATTGGCTAGGCCACTCCAGGACCTTGAAATGCTTCTTACGAAGCCACTCCTTCATTGCCCGGGCGGTGTGTTTGGGATCATTGTCATGCTGAAAGACCCAGCAACGTTTCATCTTCAATGCCCTTGCTGATGGGAGAAGGTTTGCACTCAAAATTACACGATACATGGCCCCATTCATTCTTTCGTGTACACGGATCAGTCGTCCTGTTCCCTTTGCAGAGAAACAGCCCCAAAGCATGATGTTGCCACCCCCATGCTTCACAGTAGGTATGGTGTTCTTTGGTTGCAACTCAGCATTCTCTCTCCTCCAAACATGACGAGTTGTGTTTCTACCAAACAGTTCTACTTTGGTTTCATCTGACCATATGACATTCTCCCAATCCTCTTCTGGATCATCCAAATGCTCTCTAGCAAACCTCAGATGGGCCCAGACATGTACTGGCTTAAGCAGGGGTACACATCTGGCACTGCAGGATCTGAGTCCCTGGTGGCGTAGTGTTACTGATGGCCTTTGTTACGTTGGTCCCAGCTCTCTGCAGGTCATTCACTTGGTCCCCCCGTGTGGTTCTGGGATTTTTGCTTACCGTTCTTGTGATCATTTTGACCCCACAGGATGAGATCATGCATGGAGCCCCAGATCGAGGGAGATTATCAGTAGTCTTGTATGTCTTCCATTTTCTAATTATTGCTCCCACAGTTGATTTCTTCACACCAAGCTGCTTCCCTATTGCAGATTCAGTCTTCCCAGTCTGGTGCAGGTCTACAATTTTGTTTCTGGTGTCCTTCGACAGCTCTTTGGTCTTCACCATAGTGGAGTTTGGAGTGTGACTGTTTGAGGTTGTGGACAGGTGTCTTTTATACTGATAACAAGTTAAAACAGGTGCCATTAATACAGGTAATGAGTGGAGAACAGAGGAGCCTCTTAAAAAAGAAGATACAGGTCTGTGAGAGCCAGAAATCTTGCCTGTTTGTAGGTGACCAAATACTTATTTTCCACCATAATTTGCAAATAAATTCTTTCAAAAATCAGACAATGTGATTGTCTGGATTTGTTTCCACATTTTGTCTCTCATAGTTGAGGTATACCTATGATGACAATTACAGGCCTCTCTCATCTTTTTAAGTGGGAGAACTTGCACAATTGGTGGCTGACTAAATACTTTTTTGCTCCACTGTATATGAAAACAGTCAAGTGAAAGGGTTTCCCAAAATAAAGTTTGGAAGCTTTAGACCTACCTTTGTGGTAAACGGAGAAAATTGTAAAGGAGATAAAACACGTGGGAGAGGTTTTGCCCAGCACATTATTTGTGAAAGTTCTTCCATGTCACATTCATTATCAGAATTTTCCAAGTGGCTGTCATTTAAATCTTGGAGTACAAACACAGCTTTTACTGATGTGTCCGTTTGGAATTGCTGGTCTCCTGTATATTCATTATATGCATCCTTGTAGGTATGAATTTCATGTGATTTTTTACAGTCAGTAGAATCATTTGATTCATTTACAACACCCACTTCAGAGAAGGTGTCAAACTTGCAATTTAATGTTGAAGGATTAAAATGCCTAAGAGAAGGGGTGTGATCTTCAGGGCTCTGGAGGTGCTTTCCTTTTCTTAAATTGGTTTCTGAAGGAAACAAAAGTTCATAAAAATAATGTCATTGCTTTAAATTGTGGTAATGTTCCAAACAGAAAAAAAAAAAAAAACAATCAAGCTATTCAAATATTATTAATTTATTTGTTAATTCAATAATGGTCTGATCGTATAAAGGTGAAAAAGACTGATCATGTAAAACCAGGTTTCCCTGCCATATACGCTCATCTTCTCTTGAAGCATATCTAAGCCCAAAAACAAAACAAAAAAAGATTATATCACAGCCTACCAGTTCTTAGACGTGTTAGGTATATTAATTTTTTTTTCCCCAGCCTTTATTCCCTTTATTTTCACCTGGTAATCCTGTGAATAACACACTTACTGTCCTTGGATGGCTATGCTAATTCCTCCACTGTATGTATGGAGTGAGCTGTAATTGCAACCCACGCTGGACTTCAAACAGGTCTCCCTTTGTTCATCTCTTTTGCATGAGGAATGATGGGATTAACACTTTAGACAAAGAGTAACATTATTTACTGCTTCCAGGCAAGTGCACAATAAGTGACACTGCATTTCTGGCAAGATCATCGGCTATATTCTGTATTTGCTAAAAAATGTTCTTAGATTGAAAAAAAGAAAATCTATGCAGCCACCACATCTAAGAAATATAAGTACCTCTTTTTAGTGATGTATCCCTACCCAGTAGTGCTACTCTGTAACATTACCTCTAAAGCACCTCACAGACTTTAAAATCTCACCAAATCGACTGTGCAGAATATTTACCAGAGTGGTACTGTAATGTCAGCAATCGGGAAATATTGACAGGCAGGACATAAACAACTGTGTGCTGTGGTTCTAACATCAGGAGACTACAACAGTTTACAAAGAAGCAATTGTTTGTGAGGCCTCTATAATCCTTTTCTGACACATGGTGGTAATGGCAATCAGTAAAAAGTGTGTTGGTACAATGGCAACCAGTAGATAAGTGTAATGCACATTTTTTATTGACAAAATGTGAAAAATATACCAACAGAGCATATTTTTACTGACATCCTCAAAAAAAAAAAAAAAAAAAAAGCAAAAAACAAATACCCACAGCAAGTAACTGCCTTGCTTCATAGTTAAAATTTAGTGAGTGTAAAGGCCCATACACACGATCTGACTTTTTGACAACAAACATGCAAATTAGCTGTTTTGGAGCAACATCCGACCGTGTGTACGCTTCATCGGACAAACTTTTTCTATTTCCATTGGACTTTTGTTGGCTGTGCGAACGCACAAACTTTCCGGCAACAAAAGTCCGATGGAGCAAAGTCCGATCGTGTGTACACAAGGGCATCAGACTTTTGTACAAACTACAGTACGCGGCCGCGAGAATGTTTCCAGCGCGAACCCATCGCGCTGGTTCTCAGCGACAGGGTACTGTACATCTTGCGCTGGCTGCAATAGGAAAAACACATTTTCCTATTGCGGAGAGAGGGAATTCCCCTCTAGGGACATACCAGGCCTTTAGGATTTTTAAGCAGCCCCCCCAAATCCATACCAGCCCCTTATCCGAGCATGCAACCCGGCTGGTCAGGAAAGGGGGTGGGGACGAGCGAGCGCCCCCCCCCCCCCTCCTGAGCCGTATCAGGCCGCATGACCTCAACATGTAGGGTGGGTGCTTTGAGGGAGGGGGGCGCCCTGCGGGGCCCCCCCACCTCAAAGCACCTTGTCCCCATGTTGATGAGGACAAGGGCCTCAACCCGACAACCCTGGCCGTTGGTTGTCGGGGTCTGCCGGCAGGGGGCTTATCGGAATCCGGGAGCCCCCTTTAATAAGGGGGCCCCCAGATCCCGGCTCCCCACCCTATGTGATGGGGTATGGGGTACATGGTACCCCTATCCATTCAACTGGGAAAAAAAAGTGTCAAAAGAAAAAAAAAAAAAAACATACTACACAGGTTTTAAAAGTAATTAGGCAGCTCCGGGGGTCTTCTGACAACTTCGGGGGTCCCTCAGGCCTCTTCTCCCTCTCTCCGGTGTCGCCTCCACGCTCTCTTGTTCTTCTCCGGTGCCTTCTTCCTTCTGCCAGGCTCCTCCGCTATCTTCTGCTCTTTTGCCGCTCTTTTGCTAGCGGAGGAGCCCGGTCTTTTGAGGCGTCTTCTTCCCTCTTCTCTTCCAGAGATGTTGACACGACGCTCTCTCCAGCTGTAATGCTGTCTGTGCGCTCTAATATGACTTATATAGGCGGTGACCCCACCCCCTATGACATCACAGTCCCAGGGCATGCTGGGACTGTGAGGTCATAGGGGGCGTGGTCATGTCATCCAATGACCACGCCCCCTTATGACCTCACAGTCCCAGCATGCCCCGGGACTGTAATGTCATAGGGGGGCGGGGTCACCGCCTATATAAGTCATAGCAGAGCGCACAGACAGCATTACAGCCGGAGAGAGCGTCGTGTCAACATCTCTGGAAGAGAAGAGGGAAGAAGACGATCCAGATGTCCGGGCCACCGCTAGCAAAAGAGCGGCAGAAGATAGCAGAGGAGCCGGCAGAAGATCCAGACACCGGGAGAAGACGCCGGAGAGACCCCCGGAGTCGGAAGAAGACCCCCGGAGCTGCCTAATAAATTACTTTAAAAACCTGTGTACTGTGTTTTTTCTTGACACTTTTTTCCCTAGTTGAATGGGTAGGGGTACGATGTACCCCATACTCATTCACAAAGGGTGGGGGGCCGGGATCTGGGGGCCCCCTTATTAAAGGGGGCTCCAGGATTCCGATAAGCCCCCCGCACGCAGACCCCAACAACCAACGGCCAGGGTTGTCAGGAAGAGGCCCTTGCCCTCATCAACATGGGGACAAGGTGCTTTGGGGTGGAGGGGGCCGCAGGGCGCCCCCTCCCCCAAAGCACCCACCCCCCATGTTGAGGGCATGCGGACTGGTACGGCTCAGGAGGGGGGGGCACTCGCTCGTCCCCACCCCCTTTCCTGACCGGCCGGGCTGCATGCTCAGATAAGGGTCTGGTATGGATTTTGAGGGGACCCCACGCTGTTTTTTCGGCGTAGGGGGTTCCCCTTAAAATCCATAACCAGATCTAAGGGCCTGGTATGCCTCTGGAGGGGAACCCATGCCGCTTTTTTATTTAAAATTTGGCGTGGAGTTCTCCCTCAAGATTCATACCAAACACAGTGCCTGGCATTGGCGGGGATCCAAGTCGGATCCCCGCACCAGTGTAAACCCGGCTCGCAAAGGTGTCAATCTCGCCGATAAAAGTGGCGAGATTGGCACAATATGAGACAACAATATAGAAGTTGACCAAAGGGTGGTGGTAAAAAGCTGAAAAAACACGTGATTTGGTGAAAGTTGGCTGGAAAAGTCCTGCCGTCTGTATGCAAGACAAACTTCTGGCCAACGACCTTTGTACAAAAATCCAAGGGAAAGTTTGTACAAAGTCCTATCATGTGTATGGGGCTTTACAAATATTCACCATGACTAAATGCTTTGAAGTGATGTGTTGTAGGCTATTTTAATCTACCTTTCCTGCACAGATTATCTTACCTGGGAACTAAAATTCCATAAATGTGGGATACAGGCAAGAAAAAGATTAGCGGTGAGCCATGCCAAAATAGGAGGTGTAAAGCCTAGTACACATGAGTCGAATGTCGGGCAGAATCGTCCGGTTCAAAAGAAACCGGCCAACGAATCCTATTAGAATTCAATAAGAATATTATTTCTCACCATCTTGGAGTTCTACGTGTGTTTTTTTAAACTCCATGCCGGCTTTCATGTGTCTTGCACTGAGGAGAGGCTTCCGTCTTGCCACTCTGCCATAAAGCCTGACTGGTGGAGGGCTGCAGTGATGGTTGACTTTCTACAACTTTCTCCCATCTCCTGACTGCATCTCTGGAGCTCAGCCACAGTGATCTTTGGGTTCTTCTTTACCTCCCTCACCAAGGCGCTTCTCTCCCGATAGCTCAGTTTGGCCAGCTTTAGGAAGGGTTCTGGTCGTCCCAAATGTCTTCAATTTAAGGATTATGGAGGCCACTGTGCTCTTAGGAACCTTAAGTGCAGCAGAAATTTTTTTGTAACCTTGGCCAGATCTATGCCTTGCCACAATTCTGTCTCTGAGCTCTTCAGGCAGCTCCTTTGACCTCATGATTCTCATTTGCTCTGACATGCACTGTGAGCTGTAAGGTCTTATATAGACAGATGTGTGGCTTTCCTAATCAAGTCCAATCAGTATAATCAAACACAGCTGGACTCAAATGAAGGTGTAGAACCATCTCAAGGATGATCAGAAGAAATAGACAGCACCTGAGTTAAATATATGAGTGTCACAGCAAAGGGTCTGAATACTTAGGACCATTTGATATTTCAGTTTTTCTTTTTTAATAAATCTGCAAAAATGTCAACAATTCTGTGTTTTTCTGTCAATATGGGGTGCTGTGTGTACATTAATGAGGAAAAAAAAATTAACTTAAATGATTTTTGAGACTGGGGGGCCCGTGGAACTCAGAATACATCTTATGTCTAAGGCACCCTGTGCCATCCTGGCACAGGGTGAGGGAGAAAATATATCTTGGACTACTTAAAATGGGACAGTAATATTTGTCCACAATATCTCCCAGGATGTATGTTAATTGAAGGAGCTGATCACATTGTCCTCTATACAATGTAGGAGACGGGACGACTCCTATTGGAGCTCATGTTAATTAGGTTTTGTTTGTATTGTTAATTGTAATTAGCTCCAGCTATTGTGTTGATATAACTGTGTGAAGCTCGGTGACCACAAGTCTGGGCGAAAGGTCATGTCTCAGTCACCTAGGCTGTATAAAGGATTAGATAATTAGGTCATGTTAATTAAGTTACAGTTGTATTGTTAGAGGAGGTTCCAACAGCATATAAAGTCTTGTAATTGTGATTCTAAATAAAGTCAGTTCTTGGTAGCAACAAGTAAGTGTCGCCTTGTTTGTGCTCAGAGAGGTTGGGATATCTGTATACAGACTGGGAGGAAGTGGTATATGACGGAAGCACTCAAGCGGAGTGTGGGACGTTCCGTGACAATTTTAGCAAATGGCTGCAATCTAACAAAGAGTGAAAAATTTAAGGGGGTCTGAATACTTTCCGTCCCCACTGTACAAGAGGATTAAGAGGGCCCTGCTCAGAAGAGTTTACAATCTAATAAGGTGGGGCAGGTGGTACAAAAGGTTGTAACTGTGGGGAATGAGCTGATGGAAGTGGTAGAAGATTAGTTGGAGACGTGATAGGCTTTCCTGAAGATATGAGTTTTCAGGGATCACCTAAAGGTAGCAAGAGTAGGGGATAGCCGAACAGGTGGAGGTAGCGAGTTCCAGAGGATGGGAGAGGCTCTGGAGAAATCCTGGAGATGAGCATGGGAGGAGGATACGAAAGAGCTTGAGAGTACCGTAGGAGGTCATGAGAAGAGCGGAGAGGACGATTTGGGTGATATTTGGAGACAAGATTGGTGATGAAGCTCGGGGCAGAGTTGTAAATGGCTTTGTATGTTGTGGTTAGTATTTTGAATTTAATTCGCTGGGTGATTGGGAGCCAGTGTAGGGATTGGAGGAGAGGGTTGGTAGACACTGAGCGGTTGGTAAGGTGCACAAGTCTGCAAGCATTCCTGATAGACTGAAGAGGGGATAGCCTATGGAGAGGCTGGCCAATGAGAAGGAAGTTGCAATAGTCCACTCAAGAGATAACAAGGAAGTGAATGAGGAGCTTGGTGGTTTCATTTGTTAAAAAGGGGCAAATTTTAGAGATGTTACGGAGGTGAATTCTACAAACTTTTGACAACAATTGGACTTGGGGCTGAAATGACAAGTCAGAGTCTAGGATTACACCTAGCACCCTGGCGTGAGGGGAGGGACTGATAGTTGCATTGTTGATTTTGATGGAAAAGTCATGGGGGGGAGCACGGCCGGGGGGGATATTAATAGCTCAGTTTTAGAGAGATTTAGTTTAAGGAAGTGGTGCAACATCCATGCTGATATGTAAGTTAGTGATGTGAGAGGAGACTGAAGGAGTGAGGTGAGGAGTAGACAGATAAGTAGGCGTATAAGTGGTATTGGAAGCTGTGGGCGGTTATCAAGTGACCAAGGGAGGAGGTGTAGCTAGAGAAGAGAAGGGGTCCAAGAACAGAACCTTGGGGGACCCCCACAGAAAGGGGCAATGGAGAGGAGGAGACAGAGTTGTAGGTGACACTGAAGGAGCGCTGTGATAGATAGGCAGAGAATCAGGATAGAGCAGAATCTAGGAGGCCAAGGGAATGTAGTTTATTGAGAAGGAGCGGGTGGTCAACAGTAGCAAAGGCCGCAGAGAGGTCAAGTAGTAGGCGTATGGAGTACTGGCTGTTGGTTTTAGCAGTTAGTGAGTTTTAGTAAGGCAGTTTCCGTGGAGTGCTGCAAGCGAAAGCCAGACTGTAAGGGATCAAGAAGGTTATCTTCACTGAGGTAGGAGCTAAGACAGTTGTAGACTAAGCATTCTAGAAGTTTAGAGGTGAATGGGAGCAATGAGATGGGTCTTAAGTTGTTCAGGTTGGTGGGGTCCAGTGAGGGCTTTTTAAGTATGGGAGTGACCTGCGCATGTTTTAGAGGGGAGGGGAATGTGCCACAAGAGAGGGAGAGAGGGAGCATAGGATAGAAGAAGAGGGTGACCGTAGTAGTTGTGTGGGAACAGGATCCAAGGGACAATTGGTTAGTGGGCATCTGAGAAAAGTTCTGTAACCTCTTCAGTAGTAGCCAATTCAAAAGAGGAGAGTGTGTTGAATGTGCTGTTAGGCAAGGTATGTTGGGTGGGGAAGATGTACGCAGAGTGGAGGTGTCCTCACGAATTGCATCTTGACTTTGAAGTGATTGGCAAACTCTTGGGCAGTGAGTGAGTTAGTGGATAGAGGAGGTGGGGGACGAAACAGAGAGTTAAAGGTTGAGAAGAGGCAATGGGGACTGGATGACGAAGTGTTAATAAGGGAGACAAAGTAGGCTTGTTTGGCAGCATGGAGGCAGGAATTGTATTTTAGAAGGGCAGATTTATATAGGGTGAAGTCTTGCAGGCATTTGGCTTTACACTACAGTCATTCAAGAGCACAACAATGTCTCTTGAGATTTCTAGTGTTGTCAGTTTGCCAGGGTTGTAACTTTCGGGGCCTGATTCTGCGTGTGGTTAGAGTGGCAAGTGCATCTAGTGACGACGAGAGTGAACTGTTGTACACAGAGGTGGCCAGGTCAGGACAGGGGAGAGATTATGTGATATAGGTGGTCAGTAGCAGAATAGAGAAGAGAAGGGTTAAAGTGGCGAAGGTTCCTACAAGCAAGTTTGCTGCTTGAAGGGATGGGTGGTTGGAGGCAAGGATACAGTGAAACTAATGAGGTTGTGATCAGAGAGAGGAAAGAGGGTGTTTATGAGGTTGCCAGGGTTGCAGAGATGGGAGAATACAAGGTCAAGGGTATTACCATTGGAGTGAGTGGAAGTATGTCTCCATTGGGTTAGGTCAAAAGATGAGGTTAAATCGAGAAGTTTAGCTGTAGTTGGGCTGTTAACATTGACAGGAATGTTGAAGTCACCAAGAATGATCGTAGGTATTTCAGAGGAGAGAAAGTAGGGTAGCCACGCAGCAAAGTCATCAAGAACGAGCAATACTGGTCCAGGGGGCCGATAAATTGCTGCAATCCCCAGAGAAATAGGAGAAAACAAATACAGTGCATCTCGAAAGAAGAGAGGGATAGAGAGGGAGGGATAGGAAGGACTTGGAAGATGCTTTGTGGGTATAAAAGGAATCCATCGCCAACTCCTTTCTGTCTGTTGGGGCTGGGGGAGTGAGTCCAATGGAGGCCACCATGGGAGAGGGCAGCAGGAGAAGCTATCAAAAATTTGAAGGCAGGTTTCGGTTATGGCGAGTATGTTAAAGTCATGAGAGATGAAGAGGTCATGTACAGATGTTAGCTTGTTACAGATGGAGCAGGTGTTCCAAAGGGCGCATGAGATAGGTGGGCTGCTTTGAGGAAGCAAGGGGATAGAAATTAAACTGAGTGGATTGCAGTGGCTGCCAGAGGAGGAGGGGTATTGGATATGTGGCTTGCAGTTGGAAAATGGCGGACCAGGATTAGGAGAAATGACACCCGAGACTAGGAGAAGGAGGAGGGCAAGGAAGGCAAGATGGGAGTGGGATGTGCATGAGCGCACGTGTCTAGTGGCCTTGGTGTTTATGTCAGCATGTGGGTGCAGCAAATGCAGGAGATGATGGGTGCAGTAGTAGGGAGAGGGTAGGAGTGAGGGTGATATGTGCATGCTGCAGGGTAGAGGGGAGGAGTAGAGTAAGGATAATTTGAGTATAGAAGACACTAATGTGAGAAGAGAATGAGGAGCATGTTAGTGGATAAAGAGTGGGAATCTGACTTGATATAAAAAATAAAATGTCAAATGCTGGTTTACTTGTCGTCTTTCAGAGTGGAGCAGAATTCTTGCTCTCCTCGATCAGCTCTCCTCAGCCAATGGCTGACCAGAGTGTTCTGGTGGGGGGTGGGTATCCCCCATCACAGTACAATAGAACAGGGGAGATCGCTGTACTAACGTTGCATAGTTAGTAAAGCAGCTCCCCCTGAGCAGTCAGTTTTTTTTCGTTCAGCCCTGCTGGGTTGAACGAAAAAACAACTAGTGTGTACGAGGCTTAAGTTGCAAAAGAGAGGCAAAAGGTGTGGTGTCGTTAAGGAGTACATAATGTACCATGGTGAAAAAAATGCCCCAGTCTCAGTGGGAGAAAAATTTCAGTTTTGGATAGAGGGGAAATGGATAAGAACATTTGTCAGTTTTTATTGCTGACTGTGTCACCCTCTGTATTCGGTCTATTTACCATAATCATTGAAAGTGAAAGTAAAAGAAAATCCCAAATTTTGGGTTGTCCCCAGAAAAGTAATAGCGAGGAAATCTTCCAATGGGGACACTTGTTCTAGTGACTTCGGGGGTCCCCAAGGAATTCCCTTAATTTGTAGGGATTTTCTATCACTTCCTGTTTGGCTATGGGACAGGAAGTTAAGGGAAATCACCGTAATGGGACACAGATGGCGAAAAAAAAAAAATCTGACAGGGGTTATAATCCACCCTTACTCCATCCAAAAAAAAAAAAATTGCCTATAGTTCTACTTTAGGTTTCGGTGGTGTCAGTGAGGGGGATATGAATACCAAATGTCATGGAAGAGGGTAAAAGAACTGTCCTGTTTTTTTCTCAGATAAGGACAACTTGTAGTATCACTTCTATACTTTGCTTGGCTTTCAAAAGTGTAGAACTGGTGTTATTGTACAAGAACAGATGCACTGGGTGACATCAACACATCACGCTATGCCCAAGCTCAATCAAACTTGAATTGTCTGGCTCCAGAACTGCGCCAGCATGCATACCTAATGGCGGAGGGGACTTTTAAGACCACTTGCCCCTGTCCATGTATTTTATTTATTTTTATTTTTTTACACAATTGGTCTATGGTTAATGGACAACTAATGGCAACTTTAAGTGGCAGTCATGGAAGAAGTATGCTGCATGCGCCATCACATTGGTAGATCAATGTGATGATGCGCTATCACATTGGTAGTCAGTGGAGAAGTGCATTAGTACAGGGGTAGTAAGAGGAGACATCTGCTGGAGTAGTAATGTGCATGCTCAGTAATGGTCAAGTACATGCGTGCAGTGGGGGACACCAGGCAAATGTGTAGTGTATTATAGTAGTGGTCATTGGTCAAGCGTGAGTGTGGGTAAGCAGTGGCAGTCAGTAGACAATTGTGTGTATGCAGCGAGGGTCAGCAGTCAAGTGTAATGTGGTGGAAAGAGGAAAAATGGGCATGTGCAGTGGCAGTTAGTGGAGACATTCAAAGGCACAGTGGTGATCAGTGTAGTAGAGCACTTGGGCAATAGCATGCAAGAGAAATGCATGTGCTCTGTTGCAGACAGTAGAGAAGTGTGTAGTAGGAGCCAGTAGAGAAGGATTGTGTGCAACAGTGGTAAGTGGAGAAATGTAAATGCCCTTTGGAAGTTAGTGGAGAAATGCTTGGGTGCAGTTAGGGGATAAATGCACTGGTATGGTGGTCAAGGTTAAGGTGTCCCCGTCAAGGGGTGGTCAGTGGAGAATTTTGTTGGTGCTGTGCTTCACTGAAGAAATGCATGCGTGCAATGACAGCAGAAAAGTATAGGTGTGGGTACAGTGGCGGTTGGCAGAAAAGTGTGTTCCCGCAGTGCGTCAGTGCAGTGGAGAATAGAGTTCCTTCAGTGCTTTAGTGAAATGGAAGCCAGTGGAGAAGTGTATTGGTGCATTGGGGGTCAGTAAAGAAGTGTGTCAGGACAGTTTCTTAACCTATCACAAACTTCAACAATTCAACCTGATTATATAATGCTTTAATGCACACGTCAAGCTAAATAGTTTTCATAGATTTACATAGTAAATGGGCGAAAGATTAGGATCCCTGTGTTTTTTTTATTCCTATCTGGGATTTTGTTGGGGAGATTTTTTCACCTTATATGGTCTCATGACAACAATTTTATCAAACAAGTGAGGGAAATTCTAAACAGAGAACGTAAAAAATTTAAATTGGACAGGGTGGCTGTTTGGTAAACCACTGTCAGCAGCAAAGTGAGGAGAAATCTTTCCACTAGTTTTTACTGCTCTCTAACAGTGTCCAGGAGAGCAGAAAAAAATCAACAGGGGTTCTAATGCTAACCTATTTAATCCATAACTACAGTTTTGGGCATTCATAAACTTTAATAGTGGTTACATAGAAAGAAAGCCACACGATGTTCTTTGAAAAGGTTTTCCAAAACAGCTCAAAAGTAAAAGCCATGTGACAAAAAGATCTATATATAAAGGTTGCTGCCGTTGTATGCAAATCTTATTTTCTGTCAAGTCAAGCTTGGGTATTCCTACTGGTTCTATCATGTTACAATATAGGTGACCTAAATGACTAAGTCTGGCAAATCTGCTCCACTGTGGCAATTTTAGCTCAAAGAGTAGAGACTACTCTTGAAGAATGCTCTTTCAGTTGTTACAGAAGCATAATGGTTTACTCAACCCCCTGTTAATTGTTGACAAATATATGTAAAAAAAAAAACAACTGCAGTACATCTCTGCAATGCAAGCACATTTACCCATATTTTATCTATTTAAAGCAGAACTAAACCCACCAATTTACCAGATTTCCAAAACCATTCCATTGAAGACATTTGATGAATATTGGTTACAGTTGCTTGTGCTCTCAACTGAACTGTCAAGCCAGCAAATGCTTGATGTTTTTAACTCATCATATGTCCTGCACCATGGCAACTGTACATCAGAGGCTAAGATTGCAGCTTCCATGCCTGTAAAGAATAGGAGGGTTTAGTGAACTTGTTCAGACGAAGTTACGCAATCGTACAGCGAAACAGGTTGGATGTCATCAACGCCCAAGATGCCAAACAAACATCCCCTGCATTGTTGGCGAGCACACGAGGAGATCACGTTGATCAGTGTATGGATCCAGTGCCTGATTGCCAGCCAGCCCAGCTCCTCCATGTAGAGACCATCTCCCCATGAAGTGTCTGTCCAGGTGGACACCTGCAGGGTGGGGCTTCACAGCACAGCCTTCTTTAATCAGCTATAGTCGGGACTGGTGAAGAATGTCACACCCCAAGCAGAGACACCTGGCGATGGTGATTGCCTGGAGACTGGCCCAGGAATGGTAAAGTACAGTTGCTGCTGCCTGGGAACCAAGAGTTTCTATAATGTCATGACATGACTGCTATTGTCTCCACAGCCCCTGCACATACCTGATCTCCATAAGGCACCCATTCACTACACGGTGACAGATTTTTGACTGAAGTGGCTCCCATCTCCAGTTTCTGTGAGAGCTGAGGCTCTCCTCCAGTCACAGATGTCTTTTCCACCATTGGGACCTACCATCATTGCAAGAGGTACTGTAAGTGTCAGCAAACCCACATAAAGGGACTGATGCCCTTGCTCCATTGCTCTCAGCCCTTGAGCCACTTGATACAGGGCTTTGCCACTTCCTCACAGCCTGATCATCTATTCTCCTGCACAAATAGGCACCCTGCATCTGTAATGGACTAGTGTTCCTCTGCTGACTTCATTGCATGGGTTGACAGGACTCTATACAGGACAGTCAGGTCCCCTACTCTCCCAGTGGGTTATCCGTCCCCCATCTCTTCCCATGCTCGAGCCTCTAAGGGACTGACACACGGCATAACCTTGAATGTGATCATTGCTAGCATTGACAATGGCATTGACCGTGGTGATACCCCGTGTGTCAGTATACTTGGTGTCCGGACGATTTTGTTTCATGTTTTTTTGGGAATGTCTGTTTTTTGTTCCCTGTTAGAATACGTGTCATGCTATGTCCATGTGGTTCCAGGTGTTCCCCATCTGGGTGACTGTGCACTTAGACCCCTGATTTCAGGTGGTACATTATTGTTACTTCCTAATAAATTTACACTTTTTTAGATCAGTGGCCCACACTCTTTGTCACTATCAGAGCCTTCTGTTTTCCCACCCTTGTGAATATTTATTTGTGGTGTAGAGTTAGTCACTTTGAAGTGATATTAAAGACTACATTTTCAAATAAAAAACAAAATGTACTGCTTTACCTGCTCTGTGCAGCGATACTGGCTGGCCACTTCTCCCAGATACTGCACAGAACAGTTTCTTGCTGTTGTCACTTGCTGGCCACTTCTCCCTGCTCCAGGTGTCTGCTTAGCAAGCAATGTGCTATGGGGGTACCCACGTGGGTGCGCTCCAGAGCAGGACTATGTCCATAGACACACATGGTGCCGGTAAGCCACACCAATGCTCCGCCACACAGGAGATTGACTGACAGCAGGAGCCTATGGCACCCGCTACCCTCAGTGTCTCCTGTGAAACCAGGAAGTGAAAGGAGCAGTGCTGGAGCTGGAAAAGCACTGGGCAGGTGAGGGGAGGCAGGCAAGTGTTGAGATTGGGGGCTTAGTATGGAGTTTTTTTACCTTAATGCAGGGAATGCATTCATGTAAAAAACTATTTTGACTTTAGAACCCCTTTAAGGTCATTACAAAGAACATGGGGCCACCATTTACATTTTGAGGAGAGAACCTCCACTTATGGAAAGGCAAAGACTCCCCTGTCCTTTAGCACCCTGGCTTCAATAGCCATGCTGTTAAAGCCAGTGACTGTAAAGAAGGATGGAGGTGGGGGTGGGGAGTTGGGAGGGAGGAAGGGTGGAAGGGAGGGTTTGGGAAGGAGAAGAGAAAAAAAAAAAAGGGAGAAACTAAACAAAGATTAAATACCTCATAAGGAATGGATAGGTGCCACTTTTATTAGATATACATTAAGATAGTAAAGTGCTAGAGTGAAAACGTGCGGACATAATCCCACCAGCCCGTGGGAAGACCATCAAATGTGGCGGAGGTTAAACAGTAAAGAGGATAAAAACATGATACTTATACTGCTACTCTCCTACACACAGCAAAGAATTGAATCTAAATACTACATGTACTCAATGATAGAGCACTGAATACTTACCTCACAGGGGTAAAAAAATAAAAAATTAATTATGGAACGGATGTAACAATTGTCATTTGCTGAAACTGAGACCGAGCATACATGGGCCTGTATGACAATCCAAGAGGTCCTCACAGACACCCCATGGCATATTATCAGTACTAAAAATCAAAAAGAGAAATAGGGGAAAGGCCATATAATAATGGTACTGCAAGTCCCATAAAAAAACAGAACAGAAAGGCATGTAATGCCACAAATATTTAGCCTCACCATGTCTCCAGGTAGAAATCCAGTAGAACATGTGCTCCCCATAATGGCGTCCAAGCACTGCAGAGTAACATTCCCTTGCTTGTTATCCATCTACCTATATACATATACATACATACAACACACGCATACACACCTCCTCCACGTGGGCGGTACCTTCAGAGGGCCACCAATCAATGGTGCCAAGACTCAGTGGGTGCAGGAGGATCTCTCCTCATCCAAAGGTTAAAATCCTTGTAGATAGAGGGATTCTGCCCAGCCGCTAGTGGTTCGCATGGGGTCCATTGTCCAGCCTAGACAGTGTGGATGCCGCCGCCTTGGTATGCAGCAACCCAGAAGCGATGCGGCATAGTGCCAACATTAGGTCAGGTTTCCGACGACATGCACTCCAGCGTGGATCGCATCCGGAAGTAGATCTCCGGCAGCCATCCAAGATTCACAGACCTTTCGATGGATCTCAGATTGCGTCCCAGACTGGAATGCACTCAAGTCAGACCCAGGCGACACATGGCTATCCAGGGAGGACTGAGAGGGGAAGGGGGACCTCAGGGACTACGATATAGGACTGTCATATATGAAGGGGAGTGTGTCATCGGGGACAAATTCCGGTCCACACAAGACCCCATCATGCAGACAGGCAGGTGCTCCTGTAAGGAGCCACCAGGGATGGAGAACACGGCCCGACTAGGAATCCCGCCACATAAATCAACGCCAATCATATTGAAAAAATAATAGTATGAAGGGCCCCTAATAAATTAGGTTGTACACCAAGATTAAGGGGGTGTCATCATTCTAATGCAGACAAGAGAAACAGACTATCGAATGAATAAATGGATAAAAAAAAAAAAAAAGGGGGGGGGGGTTGTAAATGAATTGTTGAAAAAATAAAAGTAAAAAATAATGAATAAAGATGATGAACAGGGTCCTCCCAATTCCTCTTGGGCCCTCGGAAGGTACCGCACACATGGGGGAGGTATATATACACACAACAACAAGCAAGGGAATGTTACTCTGCAGTGCTTGAATGCCCATAAAGGGGAGCACATGTCCTACTGGAATTCTACTTGGAGACATGGTAAGACTAAATATTTGTGGCATTACATGCCTTTTTGTTTTTCCTTCTTTTTAGCCAGGTATTTGACTGTTTTTTATGGGACTTGCAGTACCCAATATTAAATGGCCCTTCCTCTTTTCTTTCTCTTTTTGATTTTTATTACTGATAATATGCCATGGAGTATCTGTGAGGGCCTCTTCAGTATTCAAGTATTCAGTATGTGCTCTATCATTGAGTATATGTACTATTTATATTCAATTCTTTGCTGTATGTAGGAGAGTAGCAGAATAAGTATCATGTTTTTATCCTCCACCACTTTTGATGATCTTCCCACGGGCCGGTGGGATTGTGTTTGCACAATTTCATGCCAGTACTTTAGAATCTTAACGTAGATCAATAAAGGTGGCACCCGTCCATTTCTTATGAGGTATTTAATCTTAATTTAGTTTCTCTTTTTTTTTTCTCTCCTTTCCAAACCCTTCCTTCCCCTCCCTCCCCAGGCCCTCAGAGGATAGATTTTGTCATAAAATATACATACATGATTGTTATACAAACTGCAGTGGTTAGCACTTTCATCTAGCAGCAAAAAGGGTCACTGGTTCGAATCCCGACCATGAAACCATCTGCCTGGAGTTTGCATGTTCTCCCTGTGCCTACGTGGGTTTCCTCAGGGTACTCCAGCTTCCTCCCACACTCTAAAGACATGCTGGTAGGTTAATCAGATCCTGTCTAAATTGGCCCTAGTATGTATGTATGAATGTGTGTTAGGGACCTTAGGTTGTAGGCTCCTTGAGGGCAGGAACTGATGTGAATGTACAATGTATATGTAAAAGTGCTGCGTAAAATTGACGGCGCTATACAAGTACCTGAAATAAATAAATAATATAAAATTATGGGCACCATTTTTGTCTGATGTTGTTGGAATATTTATTTGTGTGAAAACTTATGTATTGTTTTCTGTTATTGTAGTGAACAGTTATAGTTGCATGACAGATGAAGTCCTGATGAAGCGTCTTAGTCCACTAGATGCGTCAACCCACACTTTACTATCTGGGAGGGTCTCCATGCTACAAATCCTCTAATTTCCCAAGGGGAGACAATGGTAGACTATACTTCTTTTGTAAAATAATAGGCTTTTAATGGATAAAAGTTTTGAATTGACAAAATAAAGAAATGTTGTTTACATTTTAAAAGTTGTTTCAAATATATGTGTGTTCATTGGAGTGGTACTTAAAGTCCCATTACATAGTGTTGTCTTTTGAATTAACTCATTCAGAGAGAAGACCCTCCAATGACAATGGAAATGTTTCAGCACCACTCTCACACACTGAACATTTTCAAATATTCACAGGCAGCTTTGTATACCATCGATGAGTACAAAGCTTCCTCTGGCCTCTTCCTCAAGGCTCACTCAAAGAGGCTGGCTAATGGCATCACTATCTCCAACTCAACCAATCAGAGGAAGCTTTGTATTCAGTGATAGAATACAAAGCTGCCTATGAATGGCTGTGTGCCACCCAGACTGCATTTTGTTCTGGGTGTGAGACAGAAAGGTCTTGTCTCGCACCTGGAACACAGTGCTGTATACTGTACCTAAATGAGGCTACATACAGTTTATACAGCAAGCCCAGCAGGCGTACATTTTAGTGTAGGAGAGGGGTTTATTTGGGACAGCTTGGCCCAAACAAATTATTTAAAGTGACAGTAAGGCTGGACATCAGCTTTAATGTACAATTTTAGATTATTTTTGGTTACATTTTTTGGAGCTTGGGACAACAGAACTCAGTGACAGTAGACTTAAAAACACCAGGGGATACAGAAATCACTGATGGCACAGAGTGCAAGGATTACTGGAGATGGGGTGACAAAAGTTTACAGAAATTAAATCGGAGCACTGAGAAACTGGGATCGTGGGAACACAGGAGCGGGGTTCTTTTGCAGCACTCGGATGCTAGGAACACAGGAGTAAGGGAATTGCAGCCAATGGAGGCACTGAGATGCAGGGATCAGTGGAGGCATGTGGGGTCACTCAGAAACACAGACCTGACTAGGAACACAATCTGTTGCCCAGGCACTGAATGGCAGTTTGAACACATAATAAAAGGAGAGGTAGAATAGGAGCTTGGAGAGGAAGTGACCATAAAGCAAAACTATATTAATCAGCAGGTGAGATGCAGTGACTCCTATAGACTCCAGCCCTGTGCAGCAAAGAGGCAAGAACAGACCATAAGTTTGTAGAACTACTGCCTGGCATGATTGTGGAACTACAACCGAAAACAATGACCTGTGTAATTACATGTACAAGATCAGCTGCACAGCTGATCTGGGATAGAAGTACCAACTTGTCCTTATGATGCATCAGGAAGGGTGATTTGCAGGTTAGAACCAGCATCTAGGATACTCTCCTTGCCGTGAAGATGGAGACAAAACAGTGCCACCTTCCAGGTGCAAAATGTGGAAGGTACCTCTTTGCAGCACCTCAAACAGGGTCCCTGTAACGCCTATAGGACCAGATTGAAATTCCATTGAGCAGTAGGATGCTTACCAAAAGGAGAAAAGTGAGTGGTGTCCTCAACAATGGTAAGAATCAGGAAGGGGGCAGCAGCAACCTATGGAAAAAGGTGGACCCTAGCTAGTCCTAGGGCTGAAATTGCTTGAAATACACTATCAACCAAAATCAATGGTATATCCATCATGAAGGGGCCTTGTGAGCCTAGAGCATGGTAGATGAGAAAAGTTCAGTCAGGTTTTTCTTTTAGAACCTGGCTTTTAACAACCATCCCAATAAAGAGTGAGTCCATGGAGCAGTATGTAGAACTGGTACCAGAGGGAGAAAGTCCAGACAATCTGGCAACAGTCAGGGGTGTCCACTACTAGGGATACGATCTCTGAGTACCAAGACATGTTTGTCCAGTCTAGGGCCACCAGAAAGGTGGCGATCCCCTCCATCTTGATTCACTTCAAGAGGAAAGAAAACAGCGTAAGAGGAGAGAAAATAAGCATCAGAATATAGATGCCAGGGCTAACTAGGGAGTCCACTGCATGCATGAGAGGGTCCCCAGACCAGGTTTTAAACTTTTTTTTTAAAGGTTTTAAACTGATTAAGCAATTTTTTGCACAGTCAATCCACCCTGGCTGACAAATATCTGTCCACTCCTGAAATGTAGACTGTAGACAGTACCAGAACATAATGTCCCACCTAGTGTAAAATATTTACACTTTTCCTGTTCCTGCTTGATGATTTATGTAAGTTACTAGAGTTACTTTGGGATTGGACTCGCACTGTATGGAAATAAACTGTTCAGTGTAAAAAGGACACGCAGTTTAGCACCGATTAGCAAGACACTGACTGTAAGATTAACATTCTGCCTGCATCCAGCAACCCTGTACTAATTTGGTGCCAAGGACCCGTCCCCAGCTGGAGAGGCTGGGATCTGTGGTGAGAATCTTCTAAAGTAGGGAAAAAAAAGACTGACCCAGAAACAAGAGACGATTTAAGTCACCACAGCAGATCTTGCTTGTTGCATGTTCTGAGAAGAAAGAATGATCCTTCTTCCTATGCACAGAGGGGAGATGCCTGAATGTAATTGTTGGAGTTCTCTGGTTTGAGACTGAGAAAATAAAATTGCTAGTTACCACTAGTACGTTCACACACAGGCAGAGAGGACAGCAAAGTTGTGCTGAAACAAGAGAGAGTTTTGGTCTCAAAAGTTTTCTTCACAGGAAAACTCTTGAGACTCTCTTCACAGGAGAAAGGAAGAGACAGACCCCATGGCGATTTACAAGCTAACCAAAGCTCCGAAGAGCTTTCAGGGTCACTAGTATGCTAGTCTGCAGCTGCATGATAGGGCCCCGATGTATGTAAACCCTCACATTTACCTAGTGAAATGACTGGGGTCACGTGATACACAAATAAGAACCAAATCCTCCTACATAAGTGGTCAATAAAGAACAAAATACTAACACTCACGCTACACTGATAATCTGGTTGGAGAATGTATGTGGGACTGCATATTAAAGCGGAGTTCCGCCCAGGTTTTTTTTTTTTCAAGCATCCCCTCTGCTTGTATACATAATATACATTAAATCATGTCTATAAATTCAATCCCGTTTTGAGTACATCTTTTTTAGAATTTACTTACCTTAGTTTTCAAAAAAATTATAAATAGAAGGATTCTAGTGGTTGTGGCGCTGCTCTGTTAAAAATATAATGCAATTTGACCTTGTGACCTTTGTTGTTGTGAATCATTCCATCAAGTAAAATAAATATAAAGTGACAAGTGCTACTCAACTATCCTTAGCAAATATGACATGTATAAATCATATAAAAATTATATAAGAAAACTTATTATATAAAAATTTAAATTATATATTTTTTTTAAAGCACCCTGTCCTGACGAGCTTGTGCGCAGAAGTGAACGCATACGCGAGTAGCGCCCGCATATGAAAATGGTGTTCAAACCGCACATGTGAGGTATTGCCGCGATCGTTAGAGTGAGAGCAATAATTCTAGCCCTAGACCTCCTCTGTAATTCAAAACTGGTAACCTGTAGAAAATTTTAAACATCACCTAGAAAAATTTGGGTCACTTTTAGTCCTATTGTATGGAATGTAAACATCCCTTGTAATAAAAAAAAAAAAAAAAAAAAAAAAAAGCATGACAGGACCTCTTAAATATGAGATTTGGGGTCAAAAGGACCTCAGATCTCATATTTACACTAAAATGCAAAAAAATAAAAAAAATTCTCCTTTAAGAGTTATGGGCGGAAGTGACATTTGACGTTGCTTCCGTCGTCCCAAGTTTTCGAGCCAAGCGGAGGCTATTTTCCCTTCAGTTGGCAGCCAGGCATCCACGGGAGAGGACGAGATTGTCTCTGCCGCTACCCGCGGGTCCAGTAAGCGGCGGAGACGACCAGATCGTGGCGGGTGGGAACCAAATGATTTTGTGAATGCGCCGCGGAGACCACTTTTATCTTAAAAGGGAAACGTACGGCAGTCCCAAAAATACCGGTATTTAGCACCAAAGTACCGACGTACAAGTACGCCATTTTGCATGAAGTGGTTAACCCCTTCCCGACCAGCCGCCGCAGCTGCAGCAGGTTGGCTACCCTGGGCAAAACGGTGTTACCTTACGTCGCTTTGCCTTTTGGCCACTAGGGGGCGCGCACGGCTCGCCGCCGGAGCGAGTGCCCAGCGGGCGCAATGACCGCTGGGCACCTGCGATCGCTCGTTACAGGAGCGAGAACCAGGATCTGTGTGTGCAAACACACAGATCCCGGTTCTCTCAGGGGAGAGGAGACAGATCGTGTGTTCATACTAAGTATGAACACCGATCTCTGTCTCCTCCTAGTCAGTCCCCACCCCCCACAGTTAGAACACACACTAGGGAACACAATATACCCCTTGATTGCCCCCCTTGTGTTAACCCCTTCCCTGTCAGTGGCATTTACACAGTAATCAGTGCATTTTTATAGCACTGATCTTCGAATAATTGTCACTGGTCCCAAAAATGTGTCAAAAGTGTGCGATGTGTCCGGCGCAATATCGTAGTACCGATAAAAATCGCTGATTACCGCTATTACTAGAAAAAAAAAAACTTAATAATAATAATAATAATAATAAAAATGCCATAAATCTATCCCTCATTTTGTAGATGCTATAACTTTTGCGCAAACCAATCAATATACGCTTATTGCAAATTTTTTTTGCCAAAAATAAGTAGAATACATTTTTTGTTTTTTAAAAATTGGGATATTTATTATAGGAAAAGTAAAAATTGTTTAATTGAACAAAATTGAACTGAAATTTTTTTTTAAATTGTCAGTCTTTTGTTTATAGAGCAAAAAATAAAAACCACAGAGGTGATCAAATACCATCAAAGGAAAGCTCTATTTGTGGGAAAAAAAGGACGTCAGTTTTGTTTGGGTACAGCGTCGCACAACCACGCAATTGTCAGTTAAAGCGACGCAGTGCGTATTGCAAAAAAAAAAATGGCCTGGTCATTGAGCAGCCAATTCTTCCGGGGCTGAAGTGGTTAAAGAAAGTCCTGGTATGTAATTTTCTATTTTCTTTATAAATTTGTAAATCCAAGTAGTCTATGCCATATTTGCTCCACCTTCCAGAGACAGTGATCCCATATATATTCTGGTTGATTTCATTGAAGAATTCCTGTAATGATTCCTCCGTACCTTTCCATATTATTAAAATATTGTCAATTTATCTGCGGAATAATTTTAGGTTTGGCCTTACCACACTAAAAACTCGTTGTTCTTCCCACCTATTCATGAATATATTTGCCACACTTTGTGCATATTTGGCTCCATGGCTTTCCTGTAATGATTTCTCCGTACCTTTCCAAATTATTAAAATATTGTCAATATATCTGCGGTATAATTTTAGGTTAGGCCTTACCACACTAAAAACTTGTTGTTCTTCCCACCTATTCATGAATATATTTTCCACACTTTTTGCACATATTTGGCTCCCATGGCTACTCCTTTCGTTTGTGCGTAATGGTTTCCCTTATACCAAAAATATTTGCTACTCAGCCATCTCCAGACCTTCTAAAATATAGTTTGTTCTTGTTTCATATCAGTATGTTTTTGCAATGCCCACTCTGCGCTGCTTAGACCATCTTTTTGTATTATATTCGTGTAGAGTGAATTGACATCAGTTGTCACCAGGAATTCTCCTTCCTCTTCCTTAAAATGTTTTAACTCAGATATTGTCTGCTATCTTTTAAATATTATCTTCCTTCTGATACTAGTGGTTACAAGTACCGATTCAAATATTCTCCTAACCTTGAGAATAATGAGCCTATTCCACTTAAAATAGGTCTCCCCGGTGGTTTCTCTTGATTCTTATGAATTTTGGGGACATAATAGATTACAGGCGTTTTGGCTGCTTCTTGTGCCAAGTATCTTGCTTCTTTTTTGTTTAGAATTACTCTATCTTTTCCTTTCGCTAGTTCGCTAGGTATGTTTTCAGTTTCTTCTCATACCCCTTCTTTGGATTTGTCTTGAGTTTTTTGTACGTGCCATTTCTGTTTCGTAATCCTTTTTATTGAAGATAACCAAACCCCCTCCTTTATCCACTGGGAGTATGATCACTCCTTTCTTCTTTTCATTATTGTCATCCAGATGGTGCCTTCTCTAGTCTTTCCCACTTTTAATTTCTCAATATCCTCTTCTACTATTATCTTAAAAACTTCTAGGCTGTCATTTGTGTGGTGTTTTTGGGTTGAATGTTGATCTGTTCCTTAACATTGTAGGCTTGAACTCCGGTGTTTTCTATTTTTGCTTGTTCCCCCTTTTTGAATGCAAAAAAAAAAAAATTTGTATTCAATTTTCTGATATATTTTTGCAGATCTGTGCAAGTCTCAAATGTATCCAATTCTTTACTAGGTGCATATTTCAATTCTAGATCTAAGATTTTCATTTCCTCCTCACTAAAACTAATTTCACTTAAATTGAAAAAAAATGCTCCGATTAGTCTCTTCTTTTTCTTTGTCCCCCCTCGTTTGCCTCTGGTGCGTTTCCTCATTCCCATCTTTGGGGTCTCGGGGGTTCCCTCCTGTCTTCTTCCCTATGGTTCCTTTCTTGTCCACAATTGACCTCCCTGTGATTTGTGTACATGGGTCTCGGGGGCTGTCATGTATTGAGAAGGCAACAACTGGATGACAAAGAAAATAGAAAAGAAGAAAGGAGTGATCAGATGCGTAGTGGATAAAGGAGGGGGTTTGGTTATCCTCAATAAAAAGGATTATGAAACAGAAATGGACAACTTATTAAAAGGTGGAAGGCACGTACAAAAACTCAAGACTAATCCAAAGAAGGGGTATGAGAAGAAACTGAAAACATACCTAGCGAAAGGGAAAGATAGAGGAATTCTGAACAAAAAAAGATACTTGGCACCAGAAGTAGCCAAAATGCCCATAATCTATTATGTCCCCAAAATTCATAAGAATCAAGAGAAACCACCGGGGAGACCTATTTTAAGTGGAATAGGCTCATTATTCTCAAGGTTAGGAGAATATTTGAATCGGTACTTGTAACCACTAGTATCAGAAGGAAGATAATATTTAAAAGATAGCAGACAATATCTGAGTTAAAACATTTTAAGGAAGAGGAAGGAGAATTCCTGGTGACAACTGATGTCAATTCACTCTACACGAATATAATACAAAAAGATGGTCTAAGCAGCGCAGAGTGGGCAAACATACTGATATGAAACAAGAACAAAAACTATATTTTGGAAGGTCTGGAGATGGCTATGAGCAGCAAATATTTTTGGTATAAAGTAAATCAATACGCACAAACGTAACCATGGGAGGCAAATATATTAATGAATAGGTGGGAAGAACAAGATTTTAGTGTGGCAAGGTCAAACATAAAATTATACTGCAGATATATTGATGATATTTTAAGCACCGGAAGGATTTGCCCCCTTAATAACCAGGCCATTTTTTGTGATAGTTAAAGCGTCGCAGTGCCGTAACAATTGCGTGGTCATGCAACGTTGTACCCAAAAATGTATGTATTTTTTTTTCCCCACAAATAGAGCTTTTTGGTGGCATTTGATCACCTCTGCGGTTTTTATTTTTTGCGCTATAAACAAAAAAAGACAGGCAATTTTGAAAACAAAAAAAAAAGCAATATTTTTTTGCTATAATAAATATCCCCAAAAAATTATTAAAAGAAAAAAAGAATTTCTTTTTATGTTCAGGCCAATATGTATTCTTCTACATATTTTTGGTAAAAAAAAAAAAAAAAAAAACGCAATAAGCGTATATTGATTGGTTTGCGCACAAGTTATAGCGTCTACAAAATAGGGGATAGATTTATGGCATTTTTATTATTTTTTTTTTTTACTACTAATGGCGATGATCTGCGATCACTTTGCTTGTCACTTTATATTTATTTTACTTGATGGAATGATTCACAACAACAAAGGTCTCATTGCATTATATTTTCAACAGAGCAGCGCCACAACCAATAGAATCATTCTATTTTTTTCACTCAGACCCCATTAAGTAGGTGTTACGGTGGAGGCAGTAGCTCTCACTATAGTTTAATTAATCATTAGCACAGGTCAAATCCATAATCATTTATTACCTTCGTTTTCGTCTTCCTGAGCGCTTCCATCTTGATTGCGGGCATGTGAAGCCCACTAGGACTCTCTTCCCGGGTAAGGTGCTGCTGGCTACCCAGCATGCACCTTCCGATCTCACGAAAGTGCATTCAATACGCATTAACGCTATGCACGCTAACGCTATGCCCACTGACTCCTGGGAAATGATGACACACGTCTCCCGGGAGCACAGGCGCCGCGGGATATGACGTACAGAGCCGCGGCCCGGAAATAGCAGATTACAAAGGACCCCATGACAACAAGACAGATAAAGTAAGGAAAAAATTATTTTTTGCCCAAATGTTATGCGAGCATAAAGGTGATTATTTAAATAAAGATGACATTTTGGGTGGAACTCCGGTTTAACTTGTGAAATCCGAATAAAAAAACAGTTGTGTATAGTTATTAAAATCTAAATTGGGTACCACAGTAGATGGAACTAAGTTTGAATGTGTCAATAGTGCATAAAGCTTAAAAACAAAAACAAATCCCGGAGGTATGAGTCTGTAACGAATTCATGACTGACTGGCTGGGAACGGGCTAGGAACGGGCAAGGAACCAGAACACTGCAAAAGAGAGAGGGAGGGGGGAAGAAAAGAGGTGCCAAGCTGACAATAGTGCAGTAAAGTTTAACCACTTAAGGACCCAGCCTCGTTTTGAGATTTGGTGTTTACAAGTTAAAATCAGGGGGTTTTTTTTGCAAGAAAATTACCTAGAACCCCCAAACATTATATATTTTTTTTCTAACACCCTAGAGAATAAAATGATGGTCGTTGCAATACTTTGTCACACCATATTTGCGCAGCGGTCTTACAAGCGCACTTTTTTTTTTGAAAAAATACACTTTTTGGAAATAAAAAATAAGACAACAGTAAAGTTAGCCCATTTTTTTTATATTGTGAAATATAATGTTATGCCGAGTAAATTGATACCAAACATGTCACGCTTCAAAATTGCGCCCGCTCGTGGAATGGCGACAAATTTTTACCCTTAAAAATCTCCATAGGCGATGTTTAAAAAATTCTATAGGTTGCATGTTTTAAGTTACAGAGGAGGTCTAGAATTTTTGCTCCCGCTCTAATGATCGCGGCGATACCTTACATGTGTGGTTTGAACACCGTTTTCATATGCGGGCGCTGCTCACATATGTGTTCACTTCTGCAGGGGGCGCGTAAAAAAAATTTTTAGTTTTTTTTTCTTATTTATTTTACTTTTTATTTTTACATTGTTCTTTAAAAAAAAAAAAAAATGTTGTCACTTTTATTCCTATTACAAGGAATGTAAACATCCCTCGAATCCGCAGCAGAGACCAATTTTATCTATAAGCCGACCGCCCGCTGAAGAAGAGGATACCGGGGTTATGGCAGCTAGCTGCTGCCATAACAACGATATTCCTCTTCAAACAGCCGGCATATAACGACGCTCCTAGCTGTAGGAGTGGTGTATACACCACTCCTAAAGCGCGTCTGCCTATTGAAATCATGGGGCAGTGCCGCTGCTGCTCCACTTTTAATCCCTTTTTCGGCCATTAGCAGGGGTTAGAAGCTCCCCGCTAGCGGCCGAAAAGCAAAAACGATGGTAAAGCGACGCTAAAAATAGTGGCGCTTTACCGCCGACGCCCGGGCACTGCTCAGTGTGATTGGGGTCTAAGTGAGACATTAGAATGGAAGTCTGTAGCCAGCACAGGAGTCCATATGAAGCTGGGGCTCTTGTGATCACAGGAGCGCTATCAGAGCCTGGGCATGGATCCAAATAAGCTGACAGGGAGCCACTGCAAGAGACACAGGAGAATTGTCAGAAGCTTGAGAGCCGTGAGTCAATCAGAATGCGTTTCGGAGGACACACCACGCCTTTATACGTTGTATCCATGTATCTGCATACTTCTTTTCTCTACATCCCTTTAACCACTGGGCACTTAAACCCCCTTCCCAACCAGACCAATTTTTAGCTTTTGGTGCTCTCACATTTTGAATGACAATTACTCAGTCATGCAACACTGTACCCATATGAAATTTTTGTCCTTTTTTTCACACAAATAGAGCTTTCTTTTGGTGGTATTTAATCACCGCTGGGTTTTTTATTCTTTGCGCTATAAAAGAAAAAAGACATTCTTTGTTTCGGTTATAAAATTTTGCAAATTAGTAATTTTTCTTCATAAATTTTGGCCAAAATTTATACTGCTACATATCTTTGGTATAAATAACCCAAATTGGTGTATATTATTTGGTCTTTGTGAAAGTTAGAGAGTCCACAAGCTATGGTGCCAATCTCTGAAAATTGATCACACCTGAAGTACTGATGGCCTAGCTCATTTCTTGAGATCCTAACATGCCAGGAAAGTACAAATACCCGCCAAATGACCATTTTTTGGAAAGTAGACATTCAAAGGTATTTAGAAAGGGGCATGGTGAGTTTTTTGAAGTTGTCATTTTTTCCCACAATTCTTTGCAAAATCAAGATTTTTTTTTTTTCACAAAATTGTCATATTAGCAGGTTATTTCTCACACACAGCATATGCATACCACAAATTACACCCCAAAACACATTCTGCTATTCCTCCCGACTATGGTGAGACCACATGTGTGAGATTTTTACACAGCGTGGCCACATAGAGAGGCCCAACATGCAGGGAGCGCCATCAGGTGTTCTGGAGCATAAATTACACATCTAATTTCCTGACTACCTCTTACAATTTTGAAGGCCCTGGAGCACCAGGACAATGTAAACACCCCAAAAATGACCCCATTTTGGAAAGTAAACACCCCAACTTATAATCTATGAGGCATAAGGAGTCTTTTGAACATGTAATTTTTTTCTACAGATTTTTGGAAAATGTGGAAAGAAAATTAAAATGCATTTTTTTTTTTAACACAAAGTTGTCCATTTATACAATATTTCTAACACATAGCATGTACATGCCAAAAATGACATTCCAAAATAGATTCTCCTACTCCTCCTGAGTATGGCAATACCATATGTGGGAGACTTCCACAGCCTGGCCACATACAGAGGCCGAGCACGGCTGGGTATGGCTGAATATGGCTGGGTACAGCTCGGTACGGCTGAGTATGGCTGGGTATCACCGTGTATGGCTGAGCATGGCTGGGTACAGCTGGGTATGGCAGGGTACGGCTGAGTATGGCTGAGCATGGATGGATGAGTATTGCTGAGTATGGATGGCTGAGCATAGATGGGTGGATAAGTATGACATAGGGATGGCTGAGCATGGATGGATGAGTATGAATGGCGGGATGGCCGAGCGTGGATGGCGGGATGGCCGAGCGTGGATGGCGGGATGGTCGAGCGTGGATGGCGGGATGGTCGAGCGTGGATGGCAAGATGGATGAGCGTGGATGGCAGGATGGATGAGCGTGGATGGCAGGATGGATGAGCGTGGATGGCAGGATGGATGAGCGTGGATGGCAGGATGGATGAGCGTGGATGGCAGGATGGATGAGCGTGGATGGCAGGATGGATGAGCGTGGATGGCAGGATGGATGAGCGTGGATGGCAGGATGGATGAGCGTGGATGGCAGGATGGATGAGCGTGGATGGCAGGATGGATGAGCATGGATGACTATTACAGAGGGATGGATGGATGGATTGCAGAGGCTGCAGTGTGAATGGCTATTACAGATTGATGGATGGATGGCAGAGGCTGCAGTGTGGATGGCTAATACAGAGGGATGGATGGCTAATAAAGAGGGATGGATGGCTAATACAGAGGGATGGATGGCTGGATTAGGCTGCAGTTGTCACTGAGCAGCGCTGTGGGCACTACACATCCAGCCCAAAGCGCTGCTGTATCCGATCTCTCCCCTCTCACTGTACAGAGAGGGGAGAGAAACCGGATATCACGCCAGTTTTACATGTGATCGTTCGTCATTTGACATGGTAAACGGCTGCCGTCAGCGGCCATTTACCGCAATCCACCGGGTCCTCCCAGGGGGTGCGCAGGAGCGTGATTCTGAGAGGACGTCATAGTACGCCCTCCCAGATTTATCGAACCGCCCTGTAGCTGTCATTCGTCCATGGCCCGGTTGTTAAATGGTTAAAGACTAGTGGTAGAGCTGAAGTTACACTCAGTGAGGAGAGTTCTAAGAGCTGATTGAAGGGAAGGGACACACCCCTCTTCATACAGCACACAAGAACAGAGCTGAGGCTGTTAATTAGCTGGAGCTCCCTTTCCTGTCACCTTTTTTTTCTCTTGGTGTCAGAGAGGAATAAAAACAGCAGTCAAAAACGACACATATTGCTCTTAATTGAGACAGGAAGGATATTCTATAGAAGGATATACTTTGCTCATATTTCATGTCTGAGGTTTAAAACCATTTTAAGTAAAATATGATGGAAATTCCCCTGGCTAGCCAGTACTGGGTCCAGGACCTTGATGAAGACCCTCAGACCCCAAGTCCAAAGGTTAAGGCAACAAAACTGTAAAGTTTCTCGACTGTGAAGCACAGAAAGCACTGGTGTGAAGGGAAAGTGGGAAACCAACCTCTAGATCATTAAAAGAGAAGTATGTGTTTCCTTTTTTTGCTTACATCTGTTCTATGCGAGCTGCTATTTAAAAATCTTTCCAGCCCTCTCAGAAGTGCCCCATTCTGTTAAAAACGAGCTAAATGTCCGTGGGAGGGTCTACAGACTTTCATACAGCGTCGTACCAACAATGGTCTGGCTCTGGAGTCTGGATTTCCTATCATCTTGCTTGATTGATGTCGGCTCTCTGCTCGCTCACGAGACTTCACAGAGCATAGCTGCTCACCCCTCCCTCCTCCTCTGCAATCTGTTCCGATGGTCAGAAGAATCGGCAGAGATATCAGCACTTCAGTCAGTGACTAAGGTAGGAGAAGTCACCGATAGTGCTGTGTATGTAAATGTCCTCTACATATTACTATCTACCAGAGTGAAAACAATATATTTTTAAAGCAGAATATGGATGTGACAGCACACAGGCATTCCATGCATTACTGGTATAGTAAAATGAAATAAAATCAGAGCTAACATTGTGAATGAATCCTTTTATTGACTATCTGGATTTTTATATGAGACATTGAAACTTTCCATTCACATCTACTTGTATTTTCATACTGAAGCACAGAGCTCCTCAGACATGGACAGAGCTTTGCTCCCCCATTAATGGTGTATTACCTAGTAACCCATAGCAAGAATGTTTCCTTTATTGTAAATAGCGTATTACAGGATCACATGCCGTACAGTTTCATCATGTTGTACAGAGTCATCACATGCCATACAGAGCCATTGCTGCACATGCGCGGTTCATCAGATGCCTTATCTGATGGGAGGCATTATTCGACAGGACACCTACAGGTGGCTACCAGTGAGGAGATGGAGGTGGAGTGAGAGCCACTCGGCAGAGGGAAATGGGGCGACATAGAGAGGACACGACACTGCTAATCATCTGTTACCATGGTGTCCCTGTTACTGAGAGGAGGCCTTAGCGAGGGCCTGTACCACGAGAAGGTGTCACCTTTTCTGTGTGTCTATAGGCCTTTATCT
Source organism: Aquarana catesbeiana (assembly GCF_042186555.1). NCBI lineage: Eukaryota > Metazoa > Chordata > Amphibia > Anura > Ranidae > Aquarana > Aquarana catesbeiana. Next base: position 267,673,133 of record NC_133328.1, read on the forward strand.
ACCTACACAGTGGGGCACAGCCCTGTACACAGGCCGATACCTACCTACACAGGGGGGGCACAGCCAGGCACAGAGGAGAGCCAGGTACAGAGCAGAGGAGAGCCAGGTACAGAGCAGAGGAGAGCCAGGTACAGAGCAGAGGAGAGCCAGGTACAGAGCAGAGGAGAGCCAGGTACAGAGCAGAGGAGAGCCAGGTACAGAGCAGAGAGCCAGGTACAGAGCAGAGGAGAGCCATGTACAGAGGAGGGCACAGCGAAAATGTCTGTGCCCTCCTGTGTATATAGGTAGGTATAGGCCTGTGTGCAGGGCTGTGCCCTCCTCTCTACCTGGCTCTCCTCTGTACCTGGCTGTGCCCTCCTCTGTATATGACTGTGACCTCTTCTGCACCTGGCTATACTCTGCAACCGGCTCTCCCCTGCACACGGCTCTCCTCTCTTCTGTACCTGGCTCTCCTCTGTATATGGCAGTGCCCCCCTCTGTAGGTAGTTATAAGCCTGTGTACATGGCTGTGCCCCCTTGTGTAGGTAAATATAGGCCTGTGTACCCCATCTGCAGGAAGGTATAGGCCTGTGTACATGGCAGTGCCCCCCTCTGTAGGAAGGTATAGGCCTGTGTACATGGCAGTGCCCGCTTCTGTAGGTAGTTATAGGTCTGTGTATACGGCTGTGCCCCTGTGTAGGTAGGTATAGGCCTGTGTACATGGCTGTGCCTTCCTGTGTAGGTAGGTATAGGTGTGCATACATGGCTGTGCCCTCCTGTGTAGGTAGGTATAGGCGTGCATACATGGCTGTGCCCTCCTGTGTAGGTAGGTATAGGCCTGTGTACATCGAATGTTTATAAGCATATTGCCAGCATGAGGCATTGTGCTAGGGAACATTTTTAAACAAATAATGAGCAGGAAGAGTTTAACATATCATGGCTTACATTTTTTGTTCTCTTAACTGCGACACATTTACAACAGTAATATGCTTGAAAAAGAAGCAAAAAGTTTGAATTTATTTACAGACTACAGACCATTTTAAAAGAAAACTAAAAGCAACATTTGGAAAACGTTAAGTTCTTACCTAACAGTGGTTTATCCTCATCACCGTTTTCGGTTGAGGACTCTATACAATCCCAAAGTTCTTCAAGCAAAATTCTGATTTTTTCTTGACATACAAGAATGGAGAAAATATGTATTTATTATTAATATAGGAATAACATGAAAAACACAAAATAGGTAGATCCACGCACTATTAGTTACTCCACCAAAAAAAAAGTAAAGTATATAAACAAATTAACAGCAGTTGTGGATTTAAACAAGCTCCGTTAAAGGAGATCACAGAATCCACTTTCGTTTTATAGCATTAGCACAGTAATAGTAACATAGTAGGTGAGGTTGAAAAAAGACACAAGTCCATCAAGTCAAACCTATGTGTGTGATTTTATGTCAGTATTACATTGTATATCCCTGTATGTTATGGTCGTTCAGGTGCTTATCTAATAGTTTTTTGAAACTATCGATGCTCCCCGCTGAAACCACCACCTGTGGAAGTGAATTCAACATCCTTGCCGCTCTTACAGTAAAGAACCCTCTATGCAGTCTAAGGTTAAATCTCTTTTCTTCTAATCTTAATGAGTGGCCACATGTCTTAGTAAACTCCCTTCCACGGAAAAGTTTTATCCCTATTGTGGGGTCACCAGTATGGTATTTGTAAATTAAAATCATATCCCCTCTCAAGCATCTCTTCTCCAGAGAGAATAAGTACAGTGTTCGTAACCTTTCTTCATAACTAATATCCTCCAGTCCCTTTATTAGCTTTGTTGCCCTTCTCTGTACTCACTCCATTTCCAGTACATCCTTCTTGAGGACTGGTGCCCAGAACTGGACAGCATACTCTAGGTCTGGCCGGACCAGAGTCTTGTAGAGTGGGAGAATTATCGCTTTATCTCTTGAGTTAATCCCCTTTTTAATGCATGCCAATATTGTTTGCTTTGTTAGCATCAGCCTGGCATTGCATGTCATTGCTGAGCCCATCATCTACTAGGACCCCCAGGTCCTTTTCCATCCTAGATTCCCCCAGAAGTTCTCCCCCCCATGAGTAGATTGCATTCATATTTTTGCCACCCAAATGCATTATTTTAATTTTTTCCACATTAAACCTCATTTGCCATTGGGTTGCCCACCCCATTCATTTGTTGAGATCTTCTTGCAAGGTTTCCACATCTTGCGGCAAAGTTATTACCCTGCTTACTCCATCCTCCAGGTCCTTTATGAACAAATTAAATAGGATTGATCCCACCACAGAACCCTGGTGGACCCCACTTTCCACCCCTGACCATTCTGAGTACTCCCCATTTATCACCACCCTCTGAACTCGCCCTTGTAGCCAGTTTTCAATCCATGTACTCACCCCTATGGTCAGTGCCAACGGACCTTACTTTGTACAGTAAATGTTTATGGGGAACTGTGCCAAATGCTTTTGCAAAATCCAGGTATACCACGTCTACAGGCCTTCCTTTATCTAGATGTTATAGATTGGTTTGGCAAGAACGATTCTTCATGAATTCATGCCGATTACTGCTGATACAGTTTTCATACAGAAAATCTTTTATATAGTCCCTCATCATCCCCTCCAAGAGCTTGCATACTATTGATGTTAGGCTAACTAGTCTAATTCCCAGGGATGTATTTTGGCCCTTTTTAAATATTGGAGCTACATTGGCTTTTCTCCAATCAGCTGGTACCATTCTAGTCAGTAGACTGTCAGTAAAAATTAGGAACAATGGTCTGGCAATTACTTGACTGAGTTCCCCCAGGACCCTCGTGTGCAAGCCATCTGGTCCCGGTGACTTATTAATGTTAAGTTTTCCAAGTCTATTTCTAATTCTGTCCTCTGTTAGCCATGTGGGTGCTTCCTGTAATGTGTCATGAGGATAAACACTGCAGTTTTGGTTGCTGAAGCCCCCGATTCCCTCGTGAAGACTGAGAAGAATAAATTCAATAGCTTTGCCATCTCCCTATCCTTTGTAACCAGATTTCCTTCCTCATTCTTTATGGGGCCAATATGGTCTGTGCTCCCTTTTTTACTGTTTATATTCTTAAACAATTTATTGGGATTTTTTTGCTCTCCTCCGCTAAGTGTCTTTTGTGTTCTATCTTAGCCGCCCTAATTGCACCTATACATTCCTTGTTGCCTTCTTTGTAAAGTCTGAATGCGGATAATGATCCCTCAGCCTTGTATTTTTTTTGAAGGCCTTCTCCTTTGCTTTTATATGCATTTTTACATTGGAGTTAAAGCAAATATAGATACGCGCTTAGGACAAAAATAATAACAATAAAGAATGGGGTTGGTGGCGCTCCCTATATCCTGAAGGGTGAAAAAACCCAGATCGCTCTTTATAAGATATGTCTCCACTGGTATGACTAATATGTGTAAGTGTAAACTTTCCTAATTAGCATAACATACCTCATTAAAGTGCAATATAATAAATGAGATTATACCCCAGGGTACCTTGCTGCCTGCAAGCTGTGATTCCTTTACGGACTGTGCCTCCTGAATCTTCTCCTCTCAGCACCTCTGTTGTTCAAACAGCAGCCTCTGAGATGTCTGACACAGCAGTGTCTACTCACAGGACATAAGTAAATACTCATTTACTACTTGTCACAGAATTCAAGTAGTAAATGTATGGAGATCTGCACAAAGTAAGTTTACAACCTTCTAGAATGTTCAGATTAATGGGAGTAGGCAAAAAGTAATTGAAATACATGTGGAAATGAACATGTTTTAAATAAGCGTGTATAACATTTGCTGTACTATATGCCAGGAGAAAAATATAAAGGTTTTAGAAATAAATTATTTATTTTAAGACTATGTTATGGCGTCATTTAGAGGGACGGTTATCACCAAACCCCCTAAATAGTATGCTACATAAAAAGGTAATCTGTAAAACTGCTGCAGTCAGTATATGGATTGAACAGGAAAATTTAAGTAGAATAAAAATGATCCTCTCCCACTGACAAGAGAGGTGACATATGCAATTAGATAACTCACTTCAGAAGCAAATAGGGTTATTCTATGTGTCCATGCACACAATTTTAGTCTAAAACGGTTTTCAAAGCTTCAGCTACAGTCACTGAGACTCGGGTAATCACAGATCCGAGTAAGGGGCCGATCACGGCCCCTTACCACATGATCAGCTGTCAGCCAATGACAGCTGACCACATGATGTAAACAAAAGCTCGATAATCGTTTTTTTTTTCTCCTCACGCTGACAGCATGAGGAGAAAAAAAAAGCCAATCACCGGCTTATGTGCAAGGGACATCGGTCCCGAAGAGGAAGAGGCAATTCTGCCTCATATGTGCCACCAGTACCCCCTGCCAGTGCTGCCCATCAGTGTAACCAACCAGTGCTGATCAGTGCCCATTAGTGCCACCCATCAGTGCCCATCACTGCCACCGATCAGTGCCGCCTCATCAGCGTACATCAATGAAGGCGAAAAATGACCTGTTTGCAAAATTTTATAACAAAATATAAAAAAATATAATTTATTTTTTTTAAATTCGATCTTTTAAATTTTTTTAACAAAAAATTAAAACCGCAAAGGTGATCAAATACCACCAAAAGAAAGCTCTATTGGAAAAAAAATATAAAAATTTCAGTGTTGTATGACCGCGCAATTGTCAAAGTGCATCAGCGCTGAAAGCTGAAAATTGGTTTGGACAGGAGGGGAGTTTAATTGCCCAGTAAGCAAGAGGTTATGCTTATAGTATGCATGGAGCCATATTGTGTTTGCTTCTATTTCTCCATATACAATAAATCTGTGTAAATTTGTAGCAAATGGATGTAGCACTGTATGGCAAGAAGTCAGTAAAATAAGCCATGAGCCAACAACAATATGCCCCATCTTTGGTATTTGGGTGAGCAATAGTGCCCAACTGTTAGTGTCAGTGGGAAAAATAGCACCCCAGTCTGGTCAGTGGTAGGACTTATGCCCCAATGTTGGTGTCACTGAGCAACAGTGAACAGTGCCTCATATCAGTGGGATGAATAGTACCCCAAGGGCTGGATAAAGGCAAGCAAAGGGCCGTATATGCCCCCGGGCTGCAGTTTGAAGACCCCCGGTCTATATAATGATGCCAGGAGCTACCGTTCAAACACTAGCCAATATCTTCCCAAGATAGGAAGACAATTAAACAAAAAAAACAAAAACAAACATAGGGCTGGCAATGTTAGCCATTCAAATAACTATCAAGTCTATCATAATATACATTGGAAATATACTGTTCAGTTTTAACTTAAAGCGGCGTTCCACCCAAAAGTGGAACTTCCGCTCATTTGTCTCCTCTCCCCCTCCGGTGCCACAATTGGCACCTTTCGGGGGAGAGGGGAAACAGGTATCCTGTTACCACTTCCGGGAGTCCGCGCCGCGGCCCATGACGTCACCGTGGGGCTCCCTCCTCCTCCCCCTGTCACCGGGCCAGTAGGAGAGAGGAGCGGGGCCTCGCGCATGCGCAGTAGGGTTCCCGGCGTGAAGCCGTAAGGCTACACTGCCAGGCTCCTATACCCACAATGGCGGCGGCAGCAGCCGACAGCTGATGGAAACATCAGCTGTGGTACCGACATCACTGGACTCCAGGACAGGCAAGTGTCCTATTTCTAAAAGCCAGCAGCTGCAGTATGTGTAGCTGCTGGCTTTTAATTTTTTTTGGCCGGACCTCCACTTTAAAGTGGTTGTAAAAGCAGAAGGTTTTTTATCTTAATGCATCAAGATAAAAAACCTTCTGTGTGCAGCAGCCCCCCTAATACCTACTTAAGCCCCATCTCTATCCAGCGATGTACACGAGTGCCTCGGCGGTCCGGGACTCTCCCTCCTTACTGGCTGAGACACAGCAGCGGCGTTATTGGCTCCTGCTGCGGTCAAAGTTAGTTAGCCACTCAGGAGAGAGAGGGAGGGGTGGGGTGGAGCTGCAGTGAAGTGTCTGAATGGACACAGAGCTGCGGCTCGGCTCATGTGCCCCCATAGCAAGCTTCTTGCCGTGGGGGCACTCAACAGGAGGAAGGGGCCAGTGAAGAGGGACCTGAGAAGAGGAGGATCCTGGCTGCTCTGTGCAAAACTATTTCATAGAACAGGTACAGTAAGCGCAACATGAATTGTGTAAAAATATATAAAATGGGCCAACCTAAACCATACATATACAGTTGTGCTCATAAGTTTACATACCCTAGCATAATTTATGATTTCTTGGCCATTTTTCAGAGAATATGAATAACACAAAACATTTCTTTCACTCACAGTTAGTGTTTGGCTGAAGCCATTTATTAACAATCAACTGTATTTACTCTTTAAATCATAATGGCAACAGAAACTACCCAAATGACCCTGATCAAAAGTTTACATACCCTGGTGATTTTGGCCTGATAACATGCACACAAGTTGACTAAAGGAGTTTGAATGGCTATTAAAGGTAACCGTCCTCACCTGTGATCTGTTTGCTTGTAATTAGTGTGTGTGTGTGTGTGTGTGTGTGTGTGTGTGTGTGTGTGTGTGTGTGTATGAAAGGTCAATGCGTTTCTGGACTCCTGACACACCATTGCATCTTTCATCTAGTGCTGCACTGACGTTTTTGGATTCTGAGTCATGGGGAAAGCAAAAGAATTGTCAAAGGATCTGCAGGAAAAGGTAGTTGAATTGTATAAAACAGGAAAGGGATATAAAAAGATACCCAAGGAATTGAGAATGCCAATCAGCAGTGTTCAAACTCTAATCAAGAAGTGGAAAATGAGGGGTTCTGTTGAAACCAAACCATGGTCAGGTAGACCAACTAAAATTTCAGCCACAACTGCCAGGAAAATTGGTCGGGGTGCAAATAAAAACCCACAAATAACTTCAGGTGAAATACAGGACTCTCTGAAAACATGTGGTGTGGCTGTTTCAAGATGCACAAAAAGTAGGCACTTGAAGAAAGATGCGCTGGGCTGCATGGTCAAGTCGCCAGAAGAAAGCCATTACTACAAATGCCACAAAGTATTCCGCTTATAATGCACCAAACAGCACAGAGACAAGCCTCAAACCTTCTGGCACAAAGTCATTTGGAGTGATGTAACCACAAACATAAACGCTACATTTGGATAGGAGTCAACAAGGCCGATGATGAAAGGTACGGAGGTGGATCGCTGATGTTTTGGGGATGTGTGCGCTACAAAGGTACAGGAAATTTGGTCAAAATTGTTGGCAAGATGAACGCAGTATGTTATCAGAGGAACATTTGCATTCATCAGCCAGGAAGCTGCACATGGGATGTACTTGGACATTCCAACATGACAATGATGCAAAACACAAGGCCAAGTCGACCTGTCACTGGCTACAGCAGAATAAAGTGAAGGTTGTGGAGTAGCCATCTCAGTCTCCTGACCTCAATATCATTGAGCCACTCTGGGGAGATCTCAAATGTGCAGTTAATGCAAGACAGCCCAAGAATTTACAGAACTGGAGGCTTTTTGCCAAAAGGAATGGGCAGCTTTACCATATGAGAAGATAAAGAGCCTCATCCAGAAATACCACAAAAGACTTCAAGCTGTCATTGATGTTAAAGGGGGCAATACAGGGTATTAAGAACTGGGGTGTGTAAACTTTTGATCAGGGTAATTTGGGTAGTTTCTGTTGCAATTATGATATAAAAAGAGTAAACACAATTGATAATAAATAGGTTCAGCCAAACACTAACCATGAGTGAAAGAAAAGTTTTTGTGTTATTTACATACTCTGAAAAATGGCCAAGAAATCATAAATTCTGCCATGCTATGTAAACTTATGAGCACAACTGTATGTAAAAAAAATGCAACAGTTGCCCCTTTAAGTGTGAAACACACTTAGGCTTTGTGTATAGAAAAAAACTCCTGCGCTGTCTATACAAATTAAAACTAAGGGGACACTGCTGCAAACACCTGTGACTCTGATCCTAAAAGAAACAAGATGATGTGTAAATGGTAATGGTGTTTGCGCTGTGAGGGGAAGGGAAAAAAGAGAGAGGGGTGTAGATCAAAATACTAATGAAATATTAAAAAATATAGTAGTAAATAACACATGAAATAAATGTGCATCCAATAGGAAATGGTGACTAGTGCAGTAAAAATATGTAAACCAGACCAAAGTGAATAAATATAAACATAAAAATGGTGAAAGTCCAAGGGCTTTGGTGGTGGAAGTGTCCTTTTTCTTATATATTGTTTGCTCTGGACTTTATTTTATTTAGATTTATATATTCTTTCACCAGCCCTTGGACTTTCATCATTTTTATTCACTTTGGTCTGGTTTACATATTTTTACTGCACTAGTCACCATTTCCTATTGGATGCACATTTATTGGATGCACATGTTATTTACTACTATATTTTTTAATATTTCATTAGTATTTTTGATCTACACTCCTCTCTCTCTTTTTTTCCTTTCCCCTCACAGCGCAAACACCATTACCATTTACACACTTAGGCTTTGTTTCCACTACTGAGAGTTGTTGTGCGACTAGAAACGTGAAGTCGCATGACAAGTCAAAATTCATGTAATTCAATGGTCCCCGTTCTAATAGGTGCAACTCAAGTCGCAGAGACTCCAAAAAAGGTTTTTGTACTACTTTGTTACAACTTTGGTGCAACTTGTTCTCCCCATGGTTCTCACCAGTCGAATTACATCGCATCAAAAATCGCATTGCAAAGTTGCGCTGTAAATTGCGTGACTTTGGGGTCGCAATAGTGGAAACCTAGCCTGTCACTATAATTAAACTTTTAAATCACAAACATGTAACAATGTTGAATCAGCATAAATATTTCTGAAAAATATATAAAAAAGAAAAGAAAGTCCTTTGTAATATTGAACAACAAAGTCCAGTGTTATTACACTTGGTAAATTTCTTCCCATCCACCGTGCTTCTAAATGAATGATTCTATCACGTAACACAAAAAAAGTGCTCCACCGCCAGTGATGCTATGAATGCACTCACCAGAGCCCTAAGGCCCTCTGGGTCAATCACGCCTTGTTATTTAGCCAAAAAGACCAGAATTTAATTTCACTGCTTCTTAGGACAAGCAGCGTTTCCTCCTTCATTCAACATGTATTACCCTCACATGGATAAGCATCAATCACCAAGAAAGGAAAATAACAGAGTAATCGTGCAACACCGTTTTATTAAGAATTCTCCCATTAAAACTTATCCCACAATCCATGAGCTTACATGTTTTAGTGCACAGACTGACACCAGCTCGATCAGCGTATCTGTGTTAAAATGTAGCCCAAAGATCCATGAAATGGTTTGACAAATACCGCCGTTCCTCTCACCAAGCCATGGCGTATGTTCCAATAGCAAATCAGCGGCGACGTCACTTGCGATCCGACCTCTATGCATTTCACTGTATTAGCATCATCTGGAAGTCCGGTCACCGCCATTTTCCCAAAGACCTTATACCCGCTGATGCAATACTGTTGGTGGATGGAAGCTCTCCCATACACAAAACGTCTTGCATATTTAAAAAAGTATATAAAAATGAATTAAAATCAAACCATATGACCTGCACCCCAATTCTGCGCATAGTTCTTTATAGGGTTAGATCAAACACTTCTTCCATATTTTTCTGTTGCTGATCGAGGTGGTCTCGATCTTCATAGATCAAGTGCACTATAGAATCTCAGACCTTATAATGCAATACATAACCCTATTTATAAATGTGTTCATTAAGATCTAGATACTAGGTGCAACACCACTGCCTACTATACATACCTAATCTTTACTTTAAAAATGTACTACAACCCCTGGCAAAAATTATGGAATCACCAGTCCCTGAGGATGTTCCTTCAGTTGTTTATTGTTGTAGAAAAAAAGCAGATCATAGACATGGCCAAAAATTAAAGGCATTTCAAATGGCAACTTTCTGGCTTTAAGAAACACTAAAATAAATCAAGAAAAATAATTGTGGTGGCCAGTAATAGTTAGATTTATAGAACAAGCACAGGGAATAAATTATGGAATCACTCAACTCTGAGGAAAAAATTATGGAATCATGAAAAACAAACAAAATAACACTCCAACACATCACTAGTACTTTGTTGCACCACCTCTGGCTTTTATAACTGCTTGCAGTCTCTGAGGCATTGACTTAATGAGTGATAAACAGTACTCTTCATCAATCTGGCTCCAGCCTTCTCTGATTGCTGTTGCCAAATCATCTTTACAGGATGGAGCCTTGTCATGGACCATTTTCTTTAACTTCCACCACAGATTTTCAATAGGATTGAGATCCGGACTGTTTGCAGGCCATGACATTGACCTTATGTGTCTTTCTACAAGGAATTCATTATCCCCAAACATCCTTTCAATAGATGGGATAAGAAAAGTGTCCAAAATTTCAATGTAAACCTGTGCATTTATTGAAGATTTAATGACAGCCATCTCCCCAGTGCCTTTACCTGACATGCAGCCCCATATCATAATTGACTGTGGAAATTTGCATGTTTTCTTCAGACAGGCACCAAACAAACGTTCCAGCATCATCACCTTGCCCAATGCAGATTCGAGATTCATCACTGAATATGACTTTCATCCAATCATCCACAGTCCACGATTGCCTTTCCTTAGCCCATTGTAACCTTGTTTTTTTGTGTTTAAGTGAGATGCCCCGTACACACGGTCGGATTTTCCGATGGAAAATGTCTGATCGGAGCGTGTTGTCGGAAATTCCAACCGTGTGTGGGCTCCATCGGACATTTTCCATCGGATTTTCCGACACACAAAGTTGGACAGCAGGAGATAAAATTTTCCGACAACAAAATCCGTTGTCGGAAATTCCGATCGTGTGTACACAAATCCGACGGACAAAGTGCCACGCATGCTCAGAATAAATAAAGAGATGAAAGCTATTGGCCACTGCCCCGTTTATAGTCCCGACGTACATGTTTTACGTCACCGCGTTTAGAGCGATCGGATTTTCCGACAACTTTGTGTGACCGTGTGTATGCAAGACAAGTTTGAGCCAACATCCGTCAGAAGAAATCCTAGGATTTTGTTGTCGGAATGTCCGAACAAAGTCCGACCGTGTGTACGCCCTATTAGAGATGGCTTTCTTTTAGCTTTCCTGTATGTAAATCCCATTTCCTTTAGGCGGTTCCTTACAGTTCGGTCACAGATGTTGACTCCAGTTTCCTCCCATTTGTTCCTCATTTGTTTTGTTGTACATTTTCTGTTTTCAAGGCATATTGCTTTAAGTTTCCTGTCTTCCTTGGTCTACCAGTATGCTTGCCTTTAACCACCTTCCCATGTTGTTTGTATTTGGTCCATGTTTTAGACACAGCCGACTGTGAACAACCAACATCTTGTGCAACACTGCGTGATGATTTACCCTCTTTACCTACATACTAACAAGCAGATTTAATCTGATGCAGGTGTCAGTGTTTGTAATGAAAATTTACAGGGTGATTCCATAATTTTTTCCTCAGAATTGAGTGATTCCATAATTTATTCCCTGTGCTTGTTCTATAAATGATTTGGCAACAGCAATCAGAGAAGGCTGGAGCCAGATTGATGAAGAGTACTGTTTATCACTCATTAAGTCAATGCCTCAGAGACTGCAAGCAGTTATAAAAGCCAGAGGTGGTGCAACAAAGTACTAGTGATGTGTTGGAGTGTTATTTTGTTTGTTTTTCATGATTCCATAATTTTTTCCTCAGAGTTGAGTGATTCCATAATTTATTCCCTGTGCTTCTATAAATCTAACTGTTACTGGCCACCACAATTATTTTTCTTGATTTCTTTTAGTGTTTCTTAAAGCCAGAAAGTTGCCATTTCAAATGCCTTTAGTTTTTGGCCATGTCTGTGATCTGCTTTTTTTCTACAACAATAAACAACTGAAGGGACATCCTCAGGGACTGGTGATTCCATAATTTTTGCCAGGGGTTGTATTCCCCACACGCCTAATGATTCATACTACATTAAAATATGTATTCCTTGTATAAGCACAATGATGCTGGTTTAGAGGAAATAATCAAGGTAGGAATACTCGAAGGCCATACCCACAACAAGGGGAATGGCGAACCCCATATCAAGATGAATGGAGAACTCCATATAAATATTACCCATAGCAACAGAGGGAAGAAAGAGGATGGAAAGACACATATTGGGCACCCAAGGATGTGAAAAGAGATTATGCCAGAGGAGCTAGAGAGGATGCAGAGGAGGGAGAAAGAAAAAAAAAAAAAAAAAAAAAAAAGGAGAGAAGGGTAGATTTGGGATTGTTTAATTCAGAAGGTGCAGAGTTTTTGGAAGCTGAACTGGAAGTTCTGCAGGATGGCCTGAAGTTTGCCCCGGCCAAATTCCTAGACAAATTTGAGATTTTTGTGGATGTAGAAAAATTTGCAAGGGAATTAAACATAAGAAAACTTTTTCTTGGAGAATCAGGGAAAAGGTACACATGAGATGCATTCAGGTTACAAACACAGCAGTTTAAAGAATAAGTCTGTTGTTAACCCTAAATTTAGTACATACCAAAACATTGAAGTCTTAAAAAACATGAGGTCAAAAAAATACAGGTCAGAAAAAATAGATCTACCAAGAAAATATGGGAAGGGAATTGGAAAGCAAACAAGGTACTGTTATCAGACCTGCGTATAAGAGGGGTGGGCTGGTAACTCTCACCAAGGGGGACTATGAGGCCGAATTGCAAAAATTAGAAAATTATCAAAATACATAGGAAACATAAAGGGATACCATGGGTTCATTTTTTATCTTTTTAAAAAAACAAACACGTCATACTTACCTCCACTGTGCAGTTCGTTTTGCACAGAGTGGCCCCGATCCTCGTCTTCTGGGGTCCCACGGCGGCTCCTCCCCGCAAGAACTAACCACCTCTGGGAAGCTCTCTCCCGAGGGGTTTACCTTGCGTGTGCGCTCCCGTGTGATACACTCGGCGGCCACAGCCGCCAAGTGTATGACTCAGCCCCGCCCACCGGCGCGCAGCGTCATCTATTTGATTGACAGCAGCGGGAGCCAATGGCTGCGCTGCTATCAATCATCCAATGAAGAGCCGACTAGAGCTCGGTGAAAGCAACGTGGGATCGCGCCCAAGAAGATTCAGGTCTCAGGTAAGTAAAACAGGGGCATAGGATGCATTAAGGTGAAAAAACACTAAGCTTTACAACCCCTTTAAAAGGGAACTCCACCTCTACATTGAAGAAAGGATTGGAGGAATGAATTAAGAAAGGGGCTAAAAAAGGGATTTTGGATAAAAAAAAAAAAAAAAAAAAAGGAAAAAAAGGAGGCCAGATATCTTAATGTTAAAGCCCCACAGATACCGGGTTGATAAATTACTGGGAGGGGGTAGGCATGACCCAGCTGTCTTGATCGTCGTTGGAACCAATGACAGACTATATGGAAGGTGGAGGCTCCTTAAGAACCAATTTAAAGAACTAGGCTACAAGTTGAAGGGAAGGCCATCCAAAGTGATATTCTCTGAAATATTGCCTGTGCCATGCGCAACACAGGAAAGGCAGGGGGTGATTAGAGAGCTGAATGCATGGCTAAAGACCTGGTCTAAGGAGGAGGGATTTGGGTTTTTAGAGCACTGGGCTGACTTTTCATTGGGGTGCAACCTATATGCTAAAGATGGTTTGCACCTAAATTGAAGGGGGTCCACTGTGCTGGAAGAGGTTTATGGGAAGGCTGGAGGAGTATTTAAACTAGGATTTTGGGGGGAAGGGTGAACTAGATTATAATAGGGCAGACAGGTGTCATCCCCTATTGGTGGGTGGAATGGGGAAAGATGGGAGGAGGGCTATGGCAGATGATATGAAGGTACCTATGTTACAAACAACCATTGGAAAGGGTACTATTTGTACTAAAATAAAAAAATATGCAACATACGTTTGTAAAATGTGACAATGAATTAAAGTGTTTGTTCACCAATGCCAGAAGTCTGCCAAGCAAAATAGGTGAGTTGGAAGCTCTGGTGCACGAGGAGAACTATGATCCAATTAGTATTGCTGGATCTTGGCTTCAGTCTTCTCACGACTATTAATATTCCTGGCTATGCTCTCTTTCAGAAAGACAGGGTAAAACGGTGGTGTCTGTCTCTATGTGAGAAGTGATCTCAAAGAGAGTGTGAAAGAGGACCTAGTTGATGGAGAGTGTGACGAGTCTGAAGCATTATGGGTGGATCTGTATATGGGTGTGTGTACTACAAAGGTTGTCATTGGAGTTTGTTATAGACCTCCCAGTGTTAGTGAGGAGGTGGAGACTCAGCTCCTTGCACAGATGGAAAGGGCTGCAAAGGCTGGGACAGTGATAATAATGGGGGATTTTAACTACCTGGAAATTAACTGTCCCAGTAGTGCCATTACTCCAAAGGGCAAAAATGTATAAACCTATTACAAGACAATTTTATGGTCCAGTTTATTGAGGCCCCGACTAGGAATGAAGCTATGCTGGACCTGGTAATCTCAAACCATGCAGAGCCTATTACCAATATTCATATGAAAGAGCATCTGGGTAGCAGTGACCATGACATGATTTAATTTAATGTTAGCTGTAAGCAATAAACACATACGGGTAAGATAAAAACACTTAACTTTAAGAGAGAAAATATTCCAAGGATGAGGGCTGTTCTCCAGGATTTAGACTGGGAAGGAATATTGGCATCAATGGACACATAACAGAAACGGGAATTCTTCAAAGTGACTTATGTAAACTCACTGCAAAGTATATTCCCATGGAGAATAAGTTTAAAGGGCTAAAAATAAAACCTTTGAGGCTCATGGCCATATATATATATAAAACACCATCAACATTTAAATGTTACAAGGAATATAACTGAATATGTAAAAAGGAAATCAAGGACGCAAAAATTCAAAACGAACGGCAGATTGCAAAAGATAGTTGGACAAACCCCAAAAAATTCTTCAAATATAGTAATAGTAAAAAGGTCAGGTCTGAGCATGTAGGCCCTTTACAAAATAATCTAGAGTGGGTGACTGGGGACAAAGAGAAGGCAAATGTATTAAATACTTTCTTCAGCTCTGTGTATACAAGGGAGCATGGGGGAGCTCATGTCCATAAAGGGGGTGGTAGTGACAGCCCCAAATGATTCACAATGGCTCAAAAGTGATATGGTCCAGAAATATTTTCACAGAATAAAGGTGGATAAAGCACCTGGACCAGATGACATCCACCCACAAATCCTAAAAGAATTGAGCGGTCATTTCAAGGCCATTGTTTATATTTAGGGACTCGTTAATGACTGAAATGGTACCACTGGATTGGCGCAGGGCCAATGTGGTGCCCATATTTAAAAAGGGATCAAAGTCTTTGCCAAGTAACTATAAACCTGTTTAACTTCTATAGTTGGGAAGATACTGGAGAATATTTTAATAAAAGACCACAGACGAGTTCTTGCTGTAAAAAAAAATATTTTAAGCAACAGACAGCACTGATTTATGAAATACAGAAGTTGTCAAACAAACCCGATATCTTTTTATGAGGAGGTAAGTAAAACCTTGGACAGAGGGGTGGCTGTGGACGTGGTATAAGTCCACAGGCTTGGAAAAGTCAATTTGTAAATGGATAGAAAACTGGCTAAAAGACAGTCATGTGTAAGGTAAAGTCCACAGGCTTGGAAAAGTCAATTTGTAGATGGATAGAAAACTGGCTAAAAGACAGAAATCAGAGAGTAGTGGCTAATGACTACCTCTGAATGGTCTAAGGTCTAATGGTCTAAGGTTATTAGTGTGTACCTCAAAGTTCAGTGCTGGGACCCTTACTTTTTAATACCTTTATAAATGATATAGGGTCTGGGATTAAAAACACCATTTCTGTCTTTGCAGATGACACTAAGCTATGCAGTGGAATAACGTCCTTACAGGATGTCTCCAATTTACAAGCTGACCTCAATGCAATGTCTAATTGGGTAACTGAGTGGCAAATGAGGTTTAATGTTGATAAATATAAAAGTTATGCACTTGGGGGCTAAGAATATGCATGCATCATACATACTAGGGGGAATCAATGGTGAAGGATCTGGGGGTTTTGGTAGATCATAAGCTCAATAATAGCATGCAATGCCAAGCTGCTGTTTCCAAAGCGAGCAAAGTCCTTTCTTGAGAGGTATGGACTCCAGAGAGAGAGACATCATTTTGTAAGACCTCATCTGGAACATGCAGTTCAGTTTTGGGCACCAGTTCTCAAAAAGAGAGATTAATATATATATATATATATATATATATATATATATATATATATATATATATATATATATATATATATATATATATATATATATATATATATATAATCATCTGTCAGCACTTTGTTGAATGGACACACACAAAAAGATACCCTATGGTTAGGTGTGCCACGGAGGAGGTGATTGATTTGGATAATCACAACTAAACCTGACTACATGCGCTTTACCCCTGTAGGGGTATAAGGATCTGGTGAGTGCTGGTGAGTGTGGAACTGAGGGCGAGCACGAGTGTCACTTAACTTCCCACTCAGGATTCACGATTAAGTGTATGCACAAGTCACTTTGAATACCTGCACTTGCAAATATTGCAATTTGTATTAAGGACTGGACTTTTTATTTTTCATTTTTATTTTTTACTTTAATTTTTTTTATTTTATTCTTACATATTCACACATTCTTATTTTCACACCAGTGTGTTGGACTTTTTATTTGTATATATTTACACCTTTTATCTTCACGCCAGTGTGTTGGACACATACATACATTTTTTTAGTCTTTTTTTGTGTTTGTATGCACAATCAGTTGTACCATTAAAAGGGATTGATGTTGTTTCACTTTTCAAGCATATGAGGTTGGTATTATAGTATGCATTTTTAGAGTTTCTAATACTTTGACCACTGGTTCTACACAAATTCTTTTGTTTTTATATATATATATTATTGTTGGTTATAATAGCACTTGCACTTTTATATGTGAAGTGCAATTCACCTTTGAAGGTTCACTCTTCAGGTGACGGGCAGCACCACTTACCTCTTTCTACTACTTATAATGCCCCGTACACACGGTTGGACTTTGTTCGGACATTCCGACAACAAAATCCTAGGATTTTTTCCAACGGATGTTGGCTCAAACTTGTCTTGCACACACACGGTCACACAAAGTTGTCGGAAAATCCGATCATTCTGAACGCGGTGACGTAAAACACGTATGTCGGGACTATAAATGGGGCAGTGGCCAATAGCTTTCATCTCTATTTATTCTGAGCATGCGTGGCACTTTGTCCGTCGGATTTGTGTACACACGATCGGAATTTCCGACAACGGATTTTGTTGTCGGAAAATTTTATAGCCTGCTCTCAAACTTTGTGTGTCGGAAATTCCGATGGAAAATGTGTGATGGAGCCCACACACAGTCGGAATTTCTGACAACAAGGTCCTATCACACATTTTCCTTCGGAAAATCCGACCGTGTGTACGGGGCATAAAGAATGGGAGAATATCTTGATATATTTCTCCAGCCACTGGCAGTTAATGGCAGAACATTTTTAAAGGATAGTAGGGACACTGTAATCTCTTTGCAAGATGTTTAGGTAGGAGAATCCACCTTGTTAGCCACAGTGGATATGAAATCCTTGTATACAAACATAAAACAAAGTGATGCTAGGGAAGCAGAGAGATGAGCAATGGAAGGACAAACACACCTAAAGAATTCACAGATAGCCAAAAATAAACCTTCCAAAAAGGAACTCTATGTCAAACAACTATTTCTGGCACCAAAATGAGTTCTTCAATCAAGTGAGGGGAGTACCAATGGGGGCCAAGTATGCCCCCAGTGTTGCAAACCTGTTTCTTACTTAATGGGTCAAGGAGTTTGTTTTTTCACAGGACAGTTTAAATATTATCGAAGATTAATCAATGATATTATGATTGTGGGGGAAAGAAGACAAGAAGATCTGGTTAAATTCCTCCTATTCCTAAATAACAATCCTTATGACATCAAACTCACGGGAGGAATGGAATCACAAATTGATTCGATCCTAGATCTAGAAATTTTCAAGGAAGGGAGTAGACTCAATACCAGAACATATTTCAAAACTGTGGACAAAAATGGATATATCAACAAGAAGTTGCCATGACCCAAGTTGGGGGAAGGGTATACCCAAGGGCCAGTTTGTACTGATTAAAATTAGAATTGTGCAAATATGAAAGATTATGTAACCCAAACTGATAAATTCATAGAAAGATTTAAAGAGAAAGATTTAAAGAAAAAGGAAAAAGAAAAGGAACTGAAAAAGAAAAGGAACTAAAAAAGGTCAGAAATGAAGTGAATATGATGAAAAGAGGATCTGTTAAAACCAAGGATTAGAGGCAATATTAGCCAATTTTATCAAGGTATAACTCTCCAAAAAAATGCAATGTATATATAAATGAGCCCATGGTTTGAGGAACATAATAGCCAAGAATGTGTTGGAACCTCCCAAAAAAGGTAAAAACTTTTCTGGAAAGAAAAGGGTTTTTTACATGTGGGAGATGTAAAGCCTGCAGAACTACTAGAGACAAGAGGCGAAAGGTTGAAACATTTCCAGCATCGGATGGAAGGGAGTATAATATTAATTGATTACCTGTAGGACCAAGTTTGTAATCTACATGCTTGTCAGCCCATGTGGGCTGAGGTACGTAAGGAGAACAACAATTATCTTTGCAAAGGTAAAGGACAGGGATATGCAATTAGTGGACCTCCAGCTGTTGCAAAACTACAAGTCCCATCATGCCTCTGCCTCTGGGTGTCATGCTTGTGGCTGTCAGAGTCCTGCTATGCCTCATGAGACTTGTAGTTCTGCAACAGCTGGAGGTCCGCTAATTGCATAAGCCTGGTATAGGAGAACACGTTAATATACGAAAAGGATTTAAACATAGTGTTTCCAACCACTATAGCTTAAAAACACAATAGAGAGACCCCACATCACTCAGTTTTTTTTGGAATTGACAGTATATACCAGCACTGAAGGGGTAGTGAGATGCGTAAGCAAATCTCACAGAACAAAACTCAGTGGATCTATCAGCTCAATACCTCAGATTCCGAGTTTGAACCAGGATATAGATCTTAATTGCTTTATTAATGATCTTTAGTTTGACATGTATATGGGGGCTATACTGTAGTAATGAAAGGTAGTTTGTGGGCATATGGGGTTGGAAACCCACTGTTTTGGATAAAGCGTCTTACAAAAATCAAGCACTATTAAACAATCCCAAATCTACCCTTCTCTTTTCCTTTTTCTCTTCCTGCCTCCTCTCTTCCTCTACTGGCATACCGTAATCTCTTTCCACATCCTGGGGTGCCTAATATGTGTCTTTCCATCACCTTTCTTCCCCATGTTGCTGTGGGTAATATTGATATGGTGTTCTCCATTCATTTTGATATGGGGTTTGCCATTCCCCTTGTTGTAGGTATGGCCTTCAAGCATTCCTACCCTCAATTATTTCCTTTAAACGGGCATCACTGTGGGGGGGGGCGTGAGAGGAAGAAGACGTGCTGAGGCCGAGCTCCGCTCTAATTTCTATCCTGACATCTATTTCACTGCCAAAAACTCCTCATTTTCGGTTCTATTCCGTCATCCTGGGGTCGAAGAGGAACACCAGCACCCCGAGGGCTCCTCCGCTGTCTCCAGGCCAGCTCCGTTCTTCCTCCGCGGCAATCTCCCGGTCGTCGGCCGCCATCTTGCACACGAGGCTTCCAACAGTCACGATGTCTGTGAGTACTCAGACCCCCTCTGACCTAACCGCAGCTCAGGCAGCATCTCACGCTGAGCTTCTGGCAGCCATAAAAGCAGGGAACGACTCAGTAATGGTCAAAATCGACCACCTGGTGACTGATGTCAGCCTGATTAGGCATGACATGGATAAAGTTAGGTCCCGTTTTGCGGAAGCTGAAGGCCGCATATCTCAACTGGAGGACGACATGAGATCAGACTCCTGGGACCTACGTGCGCTACAATTACAGGTCAAAGCCCTGCAAGATAAGTCTATTGACACCAAAAATAGACTTTGCAGAAATAATATCCGCATAATAGGCCTCCCTGAACGCGTAGAAGGTGCCAGGCCTGCTGAGTTCGCAGAAACCTTTCTAGTCTCCCTGCTGGATTTACCCGCCATGCCTCCTACTTTGTGGTTGAAAGAGCACACAGGGTGCCTCCTGTACCACCGGTCCCTGGGGCCCCTCCAAGACCTTTTCTCCTCCGTCTGTTGAACTACAGGGACCGTGACAGGATACTTGCAGCTGCCAGGGAAAAGCAGGATCTACGTTTCAATAATGGGAAGATTATGCTTTTCCCCGATTATTCGCCAGAGATACAACGCCGCCGCTCTTTTACCGAAGCCAGACGCCGTCTCCGGGAAAAAGGTCTGAAATTCAGCTTACTATACCCGAGCAAGTTACGGGTGATTGACGGCGATCGAGCACATTTCTATACTGACCCAGAGTCAGAGTTATCTTGGCTGGACAGTCGTATGGGATAGCCCTGTATGTTATGCTGGAACTTGTTTTACTCGACACTGCCTTTTACCTGAGAGTATTACAGACAAATCCTCTTGCTGGATCAGTGTTACAAACCGAATGGATGTTCTTGGCACAACGAGGATCCGGTGTTTAAACAGGACCTTTACGGTCCCCCCTGCTATTTTTTCATTTTTCCTTTAATTTGTTTTTCATTTTGCTTTTCCTTTCAGCTTTTTTGGAGTTTTTGGTCAAATTCATAGAGCCGGACTGCTCGCCTTAAAATGCAGACATAACCACTTTTAGATATATAAGGCAGAAGTCTTTTCTGAGACTGTCCCCCCCCCCCCCTCCTTGTTCCAGAGGCCATCACTTTTGTCTGCATCCCCTGTTGGTGGATTCGGGAGGTGGTTGCGTCCACATCTGAACACACGCCTCCCAAATTGCAGAAGACTGACTTTAGTCTGTCATCAGTTTCTGGACTAGCGTGTGAGTGTAATGCACCAAATTGAGGCTGCCACTACAGTTCTAAAGTGTTCCTTAGTTTAGGGGTAAAACTATCCCCACTCTTCTCCCTGGTTTTTGGAAGATGGATGGGGCATAGTAGGAAAGGCACATCGTGCCTGGGTTGTTTAGAAATATTCATAAAAAAATTTTGTTTTTCGTTTGTAATTTTCTTTTTGGTGTATGGTTTTGAACAAAATCCAACTGATGCTAATACATGGTATGTTATATTGAGGATATTGCTGCTCATGGTTTCCTTCCTGATTCGGCTTCCCATTTATCCTAATTGGATCCCGCTGTATATATTAGATGGCTAATCCTTCTGCTGATTCCTTCACTGTTCTTTCTTGGAATGTCAGGGGTCTGGGATCTAAATTTAAACGAGCTCTCCTCTTTCAATATCTAAAATCTCACCCCAACTCATTCTTCTTCAAGAAACCCATCTCATGGCAGCAAAATCCTGACATTGAAAAAACCTTGGATACAGAGGGCTATATATGCCACATACTCTACTTGTGTGAGGGGAGTGTCAATTCTCATACATAAGAACTTCCCTTGTATAATTGAGGAAGTGTGCACTGACCCACAGGGAAAATTTGCTATTGTTGTGTTTACACTCTGGTCGCATAGATATATAGTTATTAATATGTATATACCCCCGCCTTTCTTGCCTGAAATATTGTATGCGGTTATTAATAAGATTACACCTTTTTGCACGGGGAAAATTTTAATTATGGGCGATTTTAATGCCATAATGTCCCCGGTCTTGGATAGACCTGCTCCACCTAAAAACCATTGCACGGACCTTTCTGCTTGGGCTCAGGCAGTGGGCCTAGAGGAGATTTGGAGGTGGAAACACCCTGCAACCAAACTCTATTCGTGTTTTTCAGCATCACGTATAGATCTGGCATTCTCAAATACCCCACTATTGGCTGATGTGCTGGAGGCATCTTACTTGCCCAGTGGATTGTCTGATCACAGCCCATTGGTAGTAACACTCCGCCCTCCTGCATCTCGCAGTGCTGCATTGAGGAGGCTGGGAGCTCATTGGGTCTCTCATCCAGAACTAACTGAAACAATACCCCCCCTGTTAGTTGAATTCTGGGAGCAGAACACAGGGCCCTCTTCCTCTGAAATTACGTGGGATGCGTTCAAGGCGTATACTAGGGGCCAATATATCTCATCTATAGCCCACATTAAAAAGCAACAAATAAAAGAGACCCAACTGCTACAGCAATCAGTGACAAATAATACTGCTACATACAGTTCAGATCCCACACCAGCTCATTTTGATCTGCTTATGGCATCTCAGAGGGAACTGAATTTACACATGGCAGAGATCACACGACTTGACACACATAAAGGCAGACAGAGAACTTTTGAACAGGGCGACAAAAACGGTCGCCTGTTGGCCTTATTGGCACAGAATGACCAACCACTTACACTTGTCTCCACCCTGCAGACCTCAGATGGTGGAATGGCAACATCTCCTTAGGAGGTTTTACAAATGTTTAATGCCTTTTATGAGAAGTTATATGCCTCCACTCTGACCTCTGACTTCCGGCCTGAGCAACTATGGGACCTGTTAGATCCCTTGGTGCTGGGTTGGCCCCCGGACCAGGAATGTGAGGCATTAGTTCGGCCATTTACGACACCAGAAGTTCTGAATGCCATTCAATCTTTTCCCACTGGAAAGGCACCTGGGCCAGATGGCGTTCCAACTGATTTTTATAAAGCGCATGGAGATCTTTTGGCACCCTTATTGGCCCAGTTATATAACACCTGTTTTAAGGCTGGAAAGTTGCCTGACTCAATGTATCATGCATATTTAACCTTAATATAGAAACCCTCTAAGAACCCAACATCTTGCGCCTCAAACCGACCCATTGCATTATTAAATAACGACTTTAAAATATTGACCAAATTACTCGCACTACATTTATATCCCCTACTACCGTCAGTGATTGATTCAGATCAAACTGGCTTTATGCCCCGTAGATCCACTGATGTTACCCTCAGAAGATTATATACTAATATACATACCCAACGTCACAATACAGGTTCCAGGACTATAGCCTCGCTTGACATAGAAAAGGCTTTTGATACTGTAAAGTGGCCTTTTCTTTGGGAAACATTTCATAGAATGGGATTTCCACTGCTGTTTATTGAATGACTTCAGGTTCTATATAAATGCCCCACTTCATTGGTGAGATTGGGGGGTGGATTATCGGCTCCCTTTAAACTTACAAGAGGAACAAGGCAGGGCTGTCCTCTCTCTCCGGCGTTATTTGCCTTAGCTATTGAACCTGTGGCGGAAGCACTACGCTCATCCCCGCATATAAGAGGTCTTCGTATTGACTTGCTGGAGGAGAGGCTGGCCCTGTATGCGGATGACATGTTGCTGTTTCTTAATGATGCAGGTCCATCCTTGCAGGGTGTTCTAGATGTATTATACACGTTTGCAGGTGTTACCGGGTTAAGGGTTAACTGGTCGAAGTCCATACTCTTTCCAATAGACCAGGCTGCCAAAACTACACCCTCCCAGACTGTTCCCTACAATGGGTGGAAACTTTTAAATACTTAGGGGTCCATATTTCCACTCAAGCATCAGACTATCTCACTTAATCTAGCCCCAGTGCTTTTAGAAACAAAGAAGAAATTTAAAACGTGGAGTAACTTGCCTCTCTCAGTTTGGGGACGAGTAAATCTCCTTAAAATGAAAATAATCCCTAAATTTACATATCTGTTTCACCACCCCCCTCAGTGGATACCCAAATCCTTTATTAAAAAACGGAATCAATTATTCTCATTCTTTATATGGGGCCCCTCACCACCCAGATATCAACTAGCAACTTTGATGCGGCCTACAACGCAGGGTGGTATGGCATTTCCTGATTGCTACAAATATTTCCTAGCCACTCAATTGGTGACGGCGACCTGGTGGTTGCACCCTGACAAAACTAATTCGTCCACAGTACTAGAAGCGACGATATTGGGCTCATTAGAAGCTCTACAACTCCTTTTATTCAGAGGCATTCGGGCCATGTATCCTCTGACTCCCTCAATGTGTACCACCCTGCGGGCTTGGCAGGCAGGTCTGGCCATAGCCATATGGCTGAACCCCACCTAAACTCATATGTACAAACTTCCTGACCCTTATGCATGGACCAAATATGGTATAAAAATCCTTTCCAATACAGTGTCACAAATGTCATTGTTTTCCTTTTCACACCTCTCTTCTATGTACAATATACCAAGTCATTACCAATTTTGCTACCACCAACTGTCTCATGCATTCGCTGCACAATTCCCTCACACTTCCAGTGTCATGGTCCAGTCGGGGTTGGAGAAGACACTAAGAACTAAGTGTGCAGAAAAACCTACTTCGCAGCTATATGCGCATTAGGTGTATGTGTCGCTCCCACTTCTTGACAAGATTTGGTCTAACTGGAGGCGTGATATCCCCGCGCTGGATAATGATGATTGGGACGATGTCTGGGATTTTCCCTTTAGATCACTAGTTTCAATGCGAGATAGGCTTATCCAATTTAAAATAGTTCATAGAGCTTATTTTACCCCATATAGACTTTTCAAAATGAACCCTTCATGTTCGGCGGAGTGTTGGAGATGTGGAATCTCCCCAGGTGATTTTTCACACATTTTTTGGCATTGTCCACAAATCCAGCAATACTGGAGCGAGGTGCTTGATGTGGTAAATAGGGTTGCATCTACTACACTGCCCCTTGCAATGGAAAGCTGTCTTTTGGGATTGATCGAAACACATATACCAACAATAGCGAAACGTACACTGGTCGGGTTACTACTCTTTTATGCCTGGAAATCCACTGCCCTGCAATGGAAGAAACCCGCCCCCCCTTCGTTGACACAGTGGAAAAGCCTGGTAAATAATAGTCTTCCCCTATATAAAGACACTTACTCTAATAGTCCACCATTATAAATTTCACACTCTTACCTGTGTGCCTCAGTTATGTTAAAGCACCGAAGGAATTCCCTGTAAGCTGCAAGCTCCCCCTCTGTACCTGGTTTTTGTTGTTTCAAGGGTGGGAACTAGTGCTGCCCTGGAAGACTTCTTAGAAAAAGAGTTACCAGGTACCTAACTCTGTTTTCTCGAATCGTCTTCCAGGGCAGCATCCGAGAGGATATATCAAGCAATACTTACTAGGGTGGGGTTAGAGACTGGAGCACTTTACGACCAAATGCTTGGTCTTGGTCAGACAGCTGGTCTATGCGGTAGTGCTTAGCGAAAGTACTGAAGCTCGACCATGTCGCTGCCCTGCAGATCTGCTCCGGAGTTGCCCCTGCTTTCTCTGCGGCCGAGGTTGCCCAGGCTCTAGTTGAGTGCGCTCTGATTTCACTAGGTGGAGTGAGATTCTGTGCCTTATAGGTAATCTGTATGGCCATCCTTATCCATCTGCTGATGGTGCTTTTTGAAGCTTGTTTCCCTCTGTTGATTCCTGCATAGAGGATGAAGAGGGAGGTCGTTCTACGCCATTCTTTTGTTCTTTCGAGATACGCTATGAGCGTGTTCCTTACATCAAGTTTGCTGTAAATGTTTCTTTTCCTACTATCCATGGTTGTTGGAAGTGAGGGTATGACGATGTTTTGGGTTCTGTGAAATGTAGAAGAGACCTTGGGTAGAAAGGCCGGATCTGGAGAGAGAATTATCTTGTCCAGATGTATTAGACAGTATGGTTCTATTGAAGATAGAGCTTGGATCTCACTCACTCTTCTGGCGGATACTAAGGCCAGAAGGAGCGCAGTTTTTAACGTGAGGTTTTTGTCTGAGCTGTCCTCGATAGGTTCAAACGGAGGGGAAAGAAAGCCCTTAAGTACTGTGCCCATGTCCCAGGTGGGAGTTTTGTACAATTTGGCTGGTTTGGATCTTTTAAGAGCTATGAGGAATCGTCTTATCAGCGGGTCTTCCGCTAGTCTAGTATCCATGACCGAGGAAAGTGCTGCAACTTGTACTTTCAGGGTACTTGGTGATATGTTTTTGTCTGCACCATCTTGTAGGAAGTCCAAAACTATTGGAATTATCCCACCGTTGGAGATTGGTCTGTCTTCGTACCAAGAAACAAATTTTTTCCTTATTTTCTCATAGATGGCTCTCGTTACCGGCTTTCTGCTGTTTAAGATGGTGTTGATTACTCTGTCTGACAGGCCTTTGTTCTGGAGTTTTACCCTCTCAGTAACCAAGCCGAGAGCTTCAAGATTTTGTGGTTCGGATGGTTGACTGGGCCTTGTGACAGTAGATCCGGGCGGTCCGTCAGTGTCAGCTGAGGTTGTATGCTGAGATTTTTTAAATGACTGAACCATGCTCTCTGGGGCCAGTGTGGTGCTATTAGTATCACTGTTGTTTTCTCTGCCTTGATTTTTTGGATTACTTTTGGGATTATGGCAGTTGGAGGGAATGCATAGCACAGATGCCATTTCCAGTTTTGGTTGAAAGCATCCACCCCGCTGTTGCCATCTGTAGGGTCCAGGGAGAAAAATATCGGAGATTTTGCGTTCGCCCTGGAAGCAAATAGGTCTACTTCGGGTATTCCCCACTTCTGGGTGATTTGAGTGAAGGTTGTTTGGTTTAGCGACCATTCCGTGTGTTTTATCGTTTTCCGGCTCAGGAAATCTGCCACTGTATTGTCTGTTCCTTTTAGATGAATACCGGATATCGATCTTATGTTCACTTCTGTCCACAGTAGGATAGATTGTGTCAGTCTCATCAGTTTTTGGGATTTTGTGCCCCCTTGTCTGTTTAGGTATGCGACTGTCGTTGCGTTGTCTGATTGTATCTTTACATCCTTCCCCTGTAATGCTGGCTTGAAGGTTTTTAGCGCTTCCCCCACAGCTTTCAGCTCTCTCAAGTTTGAGGAGGCTTGTGCCCATTTGGGTGTCCATTTCCCTTGCGAGAACCGCCCTTCCATGTGGGCTCCCCATCCTAGGGCGCTTGCATCGGTGGTGATGCTGACTGGATTGACTTGAGCCCATCTGCGCCCCTCGATGGCCCGAAGTGGGTTGAGCCACCAGTAGAGTGTTTGTTTGACTGTGGCGGGGACGGGAATGGATTTTTCTAGGGATGCTTGCCTGCCATCCCATTGGGACAGAATGTAGTTCTGTAAGGGTCGCATGTGAATTTGTGCCCAGGTGATGGCTGGAATGGAAGACGTCATCAGTCCTAGTACGGACATTCCGTGCCTGATCGTTGTGGAATGGTTCCTTAGCAGGGACGTAATTGCTTGTGTCATTTTTACGTCTTTTTCCTTTGTTAGGAAAATTTTTGACAGTCTGGAGTCCAGCACGTATCCCAGGTACACTACTCTCTGGCTTGGGATCATTTGCGATTTCTCTGCGTTTATTAACCATCCCAGGTTTTGCAGATAGATCATACTCTTGCGCAGGTTGTTTTCTAGGATTGCTGCTGAGTCCGCAAAGAACAGGAGGTCGTCTAAGTATGGTATTATTCCAATACCCTCCTGTCTTAGACCTTTTAGCGCTTCCGCCATTATTTTTGAGAATATTCTTGGAGCTGAGGAGATTCCGAAGGGGAGAGCTGTGTACTGTAGGTGCAGCGTAGCTGCTGGCCCCTGGATTGCGAACCTTAGAAACTTTTGGTGATCCTTCCTTATGGGGACATGTAGGTAGGCATCCTGTAAGTCTAGTGTTGCCATGAATGTCTCCTGCGGTAGGATGTTCCTGATTGAATAGATAGATTCCATTCTGAATCTCTTGTATCTTATTCCTCGGTTGAGTGGTTTGAGGTTTAGTATCAGCCTTAGTTTGCCTGATGGTTTTCTTTTTGCGAAGATGTGTGAGTAGAAACCCTTTTGTTCCTCCTCTTGGGGAACGTGACAAATCACCTTCTGATCTAATAGTTTCTGTAGGGATTCTAGAAACACCTTTGCTTGATTGCTGTCCTTGGGTAGCATGGTCGCTAAGTATTTGGTTGGGGGGCGGTTGGAGAATTCTATTGCGTAACCGTCCGCTATGGTGCGCAGTATGAATTTGTTTTCTGTTATCTCCTCCCATTGGTGGGAGAAAGCCGCCAATCTGCCCCCCACCTGAAGGCAGTCATTGTTTTTTGTTCTTTTGGGTATTAGGCTTGAGGATGAATTCACCTTTGCCTTTCTTGTTTTGTTGACCCCAGTGCTTTTTTGCCCCTGGCTTATTGAATTTCTTGAAATGCCGAAAGGGCGCCTTCCCTTGTCTCTTCTTGGTTTGAGGGAACCCCTTATTTTTTGCTGCAGTCCTATCCAGGACTGTTTCTAGTTCGGGACCAAACAGTAGGTCTCCAGTGAATGGTATGCCACAAACGGTTCTTTGGAAGGTGCATCCCCCCCCCAGGATTTTAACCACAGGGCTCTGCGGGCCGAGTTTAGTAGTGCCGTGGTCCTAGAGGATATTCTGACAGTTTCTGCTGAAGCATCTGCCAAGAAAGCTGCCGCTCTAGTTAGTGTGGGGATGGTTTTAATTAGTTCCTCCCTGGGTGTGTCGTTCTCCAATAGATCTTGCAGCTGGGTTAGCCAGATTAGCAAGGTTCGGGCTGTGCAGGTGGAAGCAATAGCCGGATTTAGGTTTGCCGCCCCTGCTTCCCATGCCCTTTTCAGGAGAGCTTCTATTTTCTTGTCCATGGGGTCGCTGAGGGTACCTGCGTCATCAAAAGCCAAGTCCGATTTGTTCGTGATTTTTGCCAGAGAGGCATCCACCTTGGGGCATTTAGCCCAGGTTTTGGTGTCTGCTTCCGCAAACGGGTATCTGCGTTTGATTGTGGCGGGGATGAAAAGCTTTTTCTCTGGGTCTTCCCATTCCTTTTTGACTATGTCTTTAAGTGTTTGGTGTACCGGGAACGTTCTTGGCTTCTTGGGCTGGAGCCCTTTGTACATTCTGTCATGCATAGTGAGTTCTGCGGTTTTCTG
Organism: Aquarana catesbeiana; assembly: GCF_042186555.1. Lineage (NCBI taxonomy): Eukaryota > Metazoa > Chordata > Amphibia > Anura > Ranidae > Aquarana > Aquarana catesbeiana. The sequence goes on from NC_133328.1 coordinate 267,702,040, forward strand.
TTCTTTAATGCCTAGAGTGTCAGTGATGGCTTTGAGAAGACTGTCTGTGTCCTCAGAAGGAAACAGGTTGCAGTCTGTCGTGTCATCTTCCTCCTCTGAGTCTGAACAGATACAGTCTTCTGATTCAGATTGTTCAGATTCATCTGAATCCACCTCTTGTTCTGCCTGTACCTTGTTCTCCCTTGGAATGTGTGTTCCGCTGGTAGATGGGATACTGGCCTGAGCGACACTTGCTGGCGTTTCTAATTTCTCTATAGCTGAGCGTAGTGGTGCCATGGTGCTCTGAATTTCTTTCTTAAAAGAATTGAGCAGGTCTTTCAAAAATCCCTGTGATTCTTTTGCCACCATTTTGTCTAAGCATTTCTGACACAGGGGCTTTTTCCAATCTGGGGAAAGCCTGTGGCTGCATGAGGCACATGTTTTGCCTTTAGCCTTCCTTTCCTCAGGGGTCTTTGCCTGCAAGCGAGCATAGAGAACAAAAAAACCCCGTGAGTTTAGGTGGTCAAAGGAACTGCCTGTAGATAGGCAGTAAAGAGGTTAAGACAGAGATAATTCAAGAATATTCTGGCTTACCTTGGAGCTGTCCTGATTTGCAGGATCTGCAGGGCAGGGTGGGGAAGCGTCAGACATGATCAGCCACCAGGATCCTCTGCTTAGAGGCCTTTTTATCTGCTTCCTGCATAAGCTCCGGCCCCGCCCCCGGCTGACCCCGTGCAGGTTGGTGGACACACCTGCACATGCCGCTGTATTGTAGAGTAACTGTGCTGGTAGTGAAGGGTAGCATTGAACAAATTTGCTATTTGTATTCTGTTTTCTTTCTCTTTTTTTTTTTTTTTAAACTTCCCGCCCCTAGGTGTCCCTGCTCTATCTCCGCAGTAGATAGACTACGGGAAAATGGCCGCCAACCCGGAAGCGGAACTTCCTCGGCGCCATCTTGGTACACCCCCGCTTCCTGTAGCGGCCTGTGGCGGTGAGGACGCTGCTGCGCCGCCCGGAGAGCGGTGGATTCGTTTGGGGGGACAGCCGCAGCCACCAGGGACCTAATTTAGAAGGTGCAAAACCCTCCCTGCTAGACCCTCTGCTGCTGAGGTTTTCGGCAGCGATCGGCGGCGGCGGCGGGGGGGGGGGGGGGCGCCCATCTATGCATGTATCCATCCCCCCTGGCGGGCTCCAGATTCTGCGGAAAGCCAGAGGGGGGTGCTTGCGGAAGCATACACAGGCCTAACAGCGGCATGGGGTGGGGATGACAGAGTCCTCCTGCAGCCTGGGGGGATGATTGCAGACCCCTCAGTAGGGGCGAAATCTCAGGCTTTGAGCAATGTTGCCCAGTGCTGCGCCTGCTCGCCCTCCCAAAGCCCCTTGGGCTGTATGGGATGCTGGCAGGGGGTCTCCTGCAACAAGCACAGAGACAGGTGAAAATAAAATAACAAACGTTCTTGCAGCTCCTGTGGGTCCGGAGGAAACACAAACAACTGAGGCACACAGGTAAGAGTGTGAAATTTATAATGGTGGACTAATGTGTTTCCTGTTTTAGGGAGGAGGAGCCTATCTCTCTCGGATGCTGCCCTGGAAGACGATTCGAGAAAAAACGGGCATCATTGTGCAAATAGAAGGAATACACATTTCAATGTAGTATGGAGGCGGTGGAGCACTTTTTCGTGTTATGTGATAGGATCACTCATATAGTGGATGGGAAGAAATTTACCAAGTGTAAGAACACTGGACTTTGTTGTTGAATATTACAAAGGACTTTCTTTTTTATATATTTTATAATATATTATTAAATAATATATATTTTTACATATTTTTCACAAATATTTATGCTGATTGAACATTGTTCCACGTTTGTGATTTAGAAGTTTAATTATAGTGACATATATATTTTTTGGGGGGATATTAATCAAAGAATTCACAGAACTGGAAAAATACACGTAGTATGTATTTGAGGAGATTAGCACCTACTTTATTTGTAAAGTATAACAGGTCTGTTATTTTTAACCACTTGACCTCCTGAAGGTTTCACTCCCTTCCTGACCAGGGCATTTTTTGCAATTTGGCACTGTGCCGCTTTAACTGGTAATTGCGCGGCCATGCAACGCTGTACGCAAAACGGAATTTACATCCTTTGTTTCCCACAAATAGAGCTTTCTTTTGGTGGTATTTGATTACAACTGGGATTTTTACTTTTCGCGATATAAACGAAAAAAGACCGAAAATTTTGAAAACAAAATGTTTTCTACTTTTTGTTAGAAAAAATATCCAATAATCTCAATTATTGTCATATATTTAGGCCAAAATGTATTCAGCTACATGTCTTTGGTAAAAAAAAAACATTTCAATAAGGGTATATTTATTGGTTTGTGCAAAAGCTATTGCAGCTACAAACTATGGTATATTTACTGGAATTTACGCAGCTTTTACTTTCTGACTGCCCATCTTATTTCTTGAGGTGCTAAAATGGCAGGGTGGATATAAATTAATGATTAAAAAAAAAAAAAAAAATCAAAAATCTGATTTTTTTTTTTATTTTTATCAAATTTATTTTAATAAAATGCTTTTGGTGTAAAAATCTATCTAAAGATAGTTTTCTATTTAAGATACATTAATAATTTAGTGTATTCAGCATGAAATGAAGCTGAGTTATGTAGCATGAGGCTGTATATTCTGCAATATTAAAATTTTCAGTAAACTCATTCAATGAAATCAAGCTCTGCAAGCTGAGATAACATGCACTGCATTGATGCATTCACACAATTTCATAGTAACCATGAGATAAAAGTTCAGGAATATTCCTTTATCCCATTGTTTTGCAAATCTATGTACACTACAAACTGTATGATTGAATCGGTTCCGATATCACTGTTTTACTAACCTGACAGCTTATTATTCTAAATAGGAAACCTTCATTTTGTTTGCAAATATTAAAGATTCTAACCACCAGCAAGAATAAGTCCTTACATTTAAAGAGCACCTGTCATTTCAGATCCATTATAGCAGCGCCTGTTAGCGGGCGTCCACTCACCTGCTGCCGCCACACGTCCCTCACCTTGTTGTGTCACTGCGGCATCACCTGCCGTCCCATTAAAGTGAATGGGACTGTTGGTGAGTCAACAGCGGTTTAGAGGAGGAGCCGCTGCAGGACAGAGATAAGAGTTTCTCTTTAAAAATAATAATTTAAATCAAGCCTTTTTACTAGTGATTTAAAGCGACTTGATTTAAATCAAATCCACCCTGAAATAAACAAATCAATACTGCAGCTGAATGGCGTACCTGCAAAGCAAACAATGATTAACAATAAAACATTACTGTATAGTATAAAATACAGTAAAACAGTAAGAACAATAAAATAAAACAAGAACTATTTTTGGCTTTATTCTTTATTTTTTTTCTTTACACTTTTTTTTGGAGCTATAAAAAAAAAAAAAAAAAAAAAAAAAAAAAAAAAAACTTAGAACATTTCAGGCTAGGGTCTTTCAAAATGCGATAGCCATCTAACATCTTTTGAGACCTTGTGTGAATGTGTGCCCTAGACAGTACCGTACCTTTTACTAATAATCCACTAGTGTGTGTGGTAGCGAAGGAAACAGTCCTGAATGCAGAGACCAGGTTGGCCAGGACAGGAGAGACAAAAACAGCGGGTGTCACGCCTACATCCACATTTGTTACAGACACAACATCTTTTTTGGGGTGCTCTTTGGGTAGGGGTATCAGGGAGGACATTCAGAAAATGCCTCTCATGCAGTCGGCTCACTGCATCTGAATTTTGGAAAGTGGGCCACAGCACCTTCTGGATACAAAAGGGCTGTGATGATCTCTTCCTGGAATTTTAGGAAGAATCCAATTCTTTGTGACGCTTTGTATAGTACATTAGCGTTAAACAGAGCCAATTGGAATAAATATACAGACACTTTTTTGTACCAGCATCTGGCCTTACAGGTAACTAAATATGGCCCCCCATCATCTGGTCGTTGAAGTCCAACCCTCCCATTTTAAGGTTGCAGTCATGGACACAAAGGGGCTTCTCAACAACACCAGTCGCTGTTGCAGTTTGGACTGTCGTATCTGCACGAATAGAAGAGAGAATGAAAACATTCCGTTTGTCCCTACCTCACTGCAAGCAATTCATTGCACCTCAAGCAGGCTCTCTCCCGCCATCTAAGTCGGGATATTACAAGCCGCTGGGGGAAGCCCTGGCAATTAGATCGCAGGGTGCCACATGCGCCAATTCTAAATTCAAAAAGGTGTCTAAAAAGTGGCACGCTTGTGTAATAATTGTCCACGTACACGTGGTACTCCTTTTTGGAATAAGGGTGACACAAAGTCCCAAACAATCTTGCCACTACTTTCTATGTAGTCAGGGCAGTCGGGGGGCTCCACGCTGCTATCTTTTCCCTCGTAAATCCACAAGCTATATGCATAGCCTGTTGCTCTATCACAGAGCTTATACATTTTGACCCCATATCTGGAACGCTTGCTGGGGAGAAACTGTTTGAAAACAAGGCGGCCAGAAAACGTAATCAGGGACTCGTCAACGCAGACATCTTGTTGGGGGATATACAAAGCTGCAAATTTTTGGTTCAATTGATTTACGAGGAGCCAAATTTTTTGGGAGCCAATCATATCCAGGGTCACACCGAGGATGACAGAGTTCGTTGTCACTGAAGTGCATAAACCGCATTTTTTGCTTGTATTCCTGGCCATGGTAGCAAGGAACACAGGCATATGATGAATTGGGTCAGTGGACCAATATGACCGCAACTCAGTCTTTTTAGTAATGCCCATGTTGAGGGATAGGCCCAGAAGTTTCACATTCGGAAACGTGATACGTTTCCATGTAAATTGTCTGGCAAAATGTCAAATTTGGGTTTGCGGCGATAAATTGATCAGCATATAAATTGCTTTGATCCACAATAGATCTGTACAGATCTTCAATGAAAAGCAGCTAAAAAAAACCTGCTGTTTCCACCTGAATTCCGTGTTGGCCAGTGAATGGGGGGGGGGAGTGGCGTTGTACAGGCACTGCAGAATCTGTGGGCTGCCAATCAGGATTTGCATGCACATCAGGAAGGGCACTACGGACTTTACGAGCCTGTATTTGAATTCTTTGTGGCTGCGGGACACTACTTGTGCTAGCCACTGCACCAGCTTGAACTGCACTTATGGGACTCGCCATGTCAACAAGATTTACTGCAGTGCTGGTTTGTTTATGACCAGGATGTACTAGGCCGCTGGTACTTGCCAGTTCACCAGAAAGTAGAGGGGCACTAGTACTGGCACTCTGCTGCATATGAGACTGTAGCACCTCTTCAACAAGTGAACGGGGTTGGGTACGCCTGACCTTGGCAGGGACCTTCGTCAGAGCCACGTGTCAGGGTGCCGCTGCTCTCTACAGATTTGAATACTGAGCCTGATTCTGACAGTGGAGGACTCCCCATCGCTCTCATCTGTCATGCTCAGTATCCTGTAAGCCTATTCACTAGTGTACCTTTCGTTTGACAATTTGGCCAATAAATTTATAGGTACCTAGTGTGTCTCACAGGTAAAAAAGCACCTGGTTGTAAAGGACTGTTTGAACTGCTACAAAAAATGTAACTACCAGCACTAGCAGAGATCAGGTCTGACTCCGCTAACTCTGCGGTTTTCTGTGCTGTGTATCAGAAGTGACAGTGATCTACTGACACTGCACTTGTTTGGGGGGGGGGGCAGAGGGGCTAAATGCAGCTGCTGGCAGGTGTCGGGGCTGATCCTGCTAAAGTTGTGTTTTTGGAAGACTATACTATTGGGGACATTAGTATAGTTGATCGGATCAAAGATATTGATCCGTTCAGACTATACTAGTAATGGAGGTGTATAGTGTGTGTGTTAGTGTTACTGGCAATCAAAGGGTTAAAATGTATTAGTGAACATGTGGCGGGCAATCAGCCGCTGTCTGAGATTGATGCTAACTGGCGTCACCCGTGATACTAATACAGTGATCAGAAAAAAGATCTGTACACTGTAATAATGACACTGAAAGTGAAAGGGTTAATTGGGGGTGAGCCTATCTGGGACTGACGCTAACGCTATCTAGCGTCACCAGTGACACCAATACAGTAATTAGTAAAAAAAAAAATCTGTAGCTACACTGTAGCTAGTGACACTGTGACAGGGAGTGTAAGGGCTAACTTGGGGGGGGGGAGATCAAGAGGTTAAATGTGCCTGTGTGTTCTGGTGTCAGTGTAGTGCTTGTACTTACTGTCTAATGTTATCTTCTTTCACGCTGGTACTAGAACAGATCAGCAGGTCCAGACCATAAATCATTGGCCTGAACCTGTAGATTGATCGGTTCTGAAACTAATCCGATCACTGCGGGGTCGCGATTCACGTACAGTTACGTGATTTTGCGCAGCCGGGCCGGCAGTAAATGTACGCGGGTGGTCCGCAACAGGTTAAAGAATTCGATTAGTATCACTATAACATGGCTTATTACAAAAGTCTGGCTCCCTTTCAATGCCTCGTATGCTTTCTTTTATTAAGTAAAATATATTAATGATCAATAACTTACTTTTATTTAACTTCACAAATGGTTGATCTTTTGCAACTTGTGTTTGTGCATTTTTCATACCTGAAAAGAGTGTAAAAAGATATTAACAGGCAACCAACAAAATAGATACATAAAAAAGGAAAAAATCTAATACATTTTCTTACTTTTATTCTGGACATCACCAAGTTTTTTCTGTAAATGAAAGTAAAGGTTACTGCTTACAGTCGTCAGTTTAGCTAATAGGATCATCACAAAGAAAACTAAAAATGTTTGCTCATACACATTTTACCTGTATTTTCTTTAATTTCCTCTCAATGATTCTCTTTTCTTGTTGCAACTGTTTAACACGTTTGATATGCTTTGATGCAACCGCTTAAAAACATAAGTAAATAAAAATTAATGACAATGATTCCTGGGCATCAATTTACACACAGATATTATCATGCTCATATAACATTTCCTGGACATTGAATCACATATCTAGATAATCTACACATTATCCTACATATTGATAACTAAATATATATATATATATATATATATATATATATATATATATATATATTTATTTGTTTATATATATATTTATAGCCATTATTTCAACACTTCTACCTTTTCACAAGGTGAAGGTCGAAAGGTACTCCTGTTGGAAAAGTTCCTGGGAATGTCTAAACGAAATAGCCATGAATGTCTAAACGAAATAGCCATGATGCCAGTCCAAGGCCTGACTTCCTGTAATAACCTTTCTTGGGGTACATTACAGGATATCAAATTTTCATTAATTTAGATCATAAAAATGGCACAGTGGTGCAGTGGATAGCACTTTCGCCTAGCAGTAAGAAGGGTCGCTGGTTTGAATCCCACCCATGACACTACCTGCCTGGAGTTTGCATGTTCTCCCTGTGCCTGCGTGGGTTTCCTCCGGGTACTCCGGTTTCCTCCCACACTCCAAAGACATGCTGGTAGGTTAATTGGATCCTGTCTAAATTGTCCCTAGTATGTATGAATGTGAGTTAGGGACTGTAGATTGTAAGCTCCTTGAGGGTAGGGACTGATGTGAATGTATATGTAAAGCGCTGCGCAAATTGACGGCGCTATATAAGTACCTGAAATAAATAAAATAAATAAAAAGAAGTACTTCGTGTCATGTAGGCGCTATTTGAATTAAGATCAAATGTTTGGATATTCAAGCATTAGTTAATTTCCATGAGACATACTTTCTTAAGGCTTGATTCACACTTATGCATGTGGGGGAATCGCAGCAATTCCCGCACCCGAAACCACCTACAGTGAAACCGTGCTGCTCTGAAAAAACGTGCGGGGCTGGTACAGGAACCGCAGGGAAACTGCATGGTCAAAATGACCATGCAATTTCCTTATGGGCCGTATTTTGAAAAACTGGCCTGCAGAAACATACGGATGGGAACCTAGGGTAATCGTACATTACAGGACACGGGATGAGTATTCAGATAAGTTAGGTTTTGCAGCTCCCTTTGGGAGATTGGACATTGGCAAAACAAAGTTGTAAGAAAAGTACAGTATAATCCCTTACACAGGAAGCATGCCTCATTTTTTTTTTAGCAAACAACAAGAGAAAAAAAAAGGCTTACAGGCATGTAAAGACAAACAGGTTAAGGACTTGTTTAGGCTTAAAGGGCGGTCTTTCAGGAGCTGAGAACCAGTCAGAGCACAGAGGAGTGAGAAGCATGTGGTCTTTGAAAAAAAAAAAAAAAAAACTGCTAAAGCTCACATTTGACCCTTGGTGGAACGCAAGGCCAAGTGCAGACTTTCAAGGTTCATCCCTCAGACAACTTCCTAATGTTTGTGTCTTGCATCAAGACATATGGGTCTGGGTTTCAACAGCCAAGTCATTAAAACTAGCAAGATGCAGGGTGGCAAAGCAAACGGAGAGGGCACACACAGGGAGCCTGAGGAGGTCCAAGTACCAGATCCACTTGGGCCCTTGCAATGAAAGTCACTAGATTGGCTTCTATTTCGATCCCAAAGAGTAGGCAAAGAAGGAGCTTTAGAGGAGGAAAGGCGTAAATCAGGTTGAACTGATCCCATGGTGTCATCAGAGCATCCACTGTTAAGGCTGCAGGATTCCTGGATCTGGAAAAAACCTGCTCAGTTGTTGAACCTGGAAACCTTTACACTTCAGTATTAAGGAACCATTTGAGAGTTGACTAAGGAAGTCCAGTTGCCAGTTTTCCACTTCTCTATGAGCAGAATAACTTCTGCTGCACCCATAACGGTTCCGTCCAACTGAACCATTGACAGACAACCTTTCTGAGAAAAGGTCCAGTGTCTAAGTTAACAGAATTGTCTTGAATTCCAGAGAATTAGTCAGGAGCCCAGCTTCTCACAATGACCAAGCCCCTATACTGAATCATCCATTGTGAGCACCTTCCAAACAATTGGAAGGAAGGTTTTCTTCTGACTACAGCACTAAACTTGTGACCCACCATGACAAGGCAAGCCTTTTCCTGCTGGGCAGGAGTATAGCAGAATCCAGAGACTGCACCCCTCTTGTTCCAGTCAGCCATAATGTTCAGTTGCAGTGGTCTGGCGTGAAACTGAGCATATGGAACTACTTTGAAGGAGGACACCAATGGGCCCAAGACTCCTCTGCAAGAAAAACAGAAAGTTGCTTGGCTCCTGGAGTCAAAACATGGGAGCAGAGAGAATAGAGTTTGTTCAGGGGGAGGAACAGGACAGGACAGTGTCTAAAGCCCTGGAGATTTAGAACCCACTCGAATCTCTGCAGTGTCTAAACGGTCTGCTAAATATCAGATAGCAGAGCCTGAGCCAACTGGTTCCTCAGAAGAAGGTAATCAAAATATGCCACTATGGGCACACCCCGAGAGTAAAGCAGGGCAAGGGAAAATAACTAATCTCCGCACAACTCTTCGTGATCTAGCTATGGGACAGGTACAGAAAGCTTTCACTAGGCTAAAACAAAGATTTTACGACAAGGGGAATAAGGCACACTCTCTTTTAGCTAACAAATTACGGGAGAAATCCCATATGCAATCCCCGAACCAAATTAAAAATAAAATGGGACAGTTGCTATCACATCCAGAAGACATTGCACGCACATTCGCGGACTTTTACAAAAAAACTCTACAACAATCCGGACATACCCAGTAACCCCCCCCCTCTACTGACCTGACCCATACGATGAAACAATATCTAGAACAAAGTAGAATCCCCCATCTCCAACCAAATGATCTGTTAGCACTTAATGCTCAGATCACTGATGAGGAAATAGAGCTTACTATTAAAAACCTGCCGTCCCATAAAGCCCCGGGCCCGGACGGTTTCCCGTACGAATACTATAAAGCATTTCTCCCTCTATTGCTCCCCTATCTCCACAGACTGTTCAATGCTTTTCTTCAAGACACCCAAATTCCCCTGGAAATGCAGAAATCCTTCATTACCTTGATTCCCAAACCGGATAAAGATCCCTCCATATGCGCAAACTACAGACCCATTGCGTTGTTAAATTCTGACTTAAAAATTTTCACTAAACTTTTATCCAATCGCCTGAACGTGATTTTACCATCACTAATCCATAAAGACCAGGTAGGATTTGTACCATTACGGCAAGCGGGTAACAATACTAGAAAGGTGATAGACCTGGTGGAGGTGGCGAACAGGGATGGCGCCCCCTCTATGCTACTAAGTCTAGACGCTGAGAAAGCTTTTGATCGTCTGGGGTGGCCGTTCCTGTTCGCCACGTTGACCCACATGGGCTTCCAGGGCCCCTTTTTTGCGGGCAATAAAACACTTATATTCTAACCCTTCCTCACAGGTCAGGACTCCTTTTGCACTTTCAACATCATTCACAGTATCAAACGGCACAAGGCAGGGATGCCCATTGTCACCCCTGTTGTTCGCACTATGCGTAGAGCCTTTAGCAGCATCCATTAAGAATAACTTAAACATACGGGGAATAACGGTCAGAGACAAGGAGTTTAAGATTTCCCTCTTTGCTGATGACATAATACTCACCCTGACTCAACCCCACATTTCCCTCCCGAACCTACACGCTGAGTTGGACCGATTCCACGCCTTCTCAGGATACAAAATTAATGCCTCAAAGTCAGAAGCTCTACCTATTAACATCCCTGAAGCTGAGTTGGCACTTTTAAAATCTAATTATAATTACAATTGGCAAACAACAGCCCTGAAATATCTAGGGATACATATCACCCCAAAGTATAACACCCTGTACCAAGAGAATTTCCCCCCCTCTTTTCAGCACTATTAGATCCCTTTTACTTCAATGGAAAAAACATCATATCTCTCTACTAGGACGAATCGCATCAATAAAAATGACCTTTCTCCCGAAACTTTTATATCTTTTCCAAACACTCCCCATACCCATACCACTCAAACATCTGAAAAAACTTCAAACAGATTTACTTCACTTTGTATGGAACTACAAAAGACATAGGATCTCCAATACAGCGTTGATGGCGTCACGCAGTGAGGGGGGTCTCGCTTTCCCGAATATAGTCAAATACTACCAAGCGACACAGCTGAGAGCTGTGGCATCATGGTTCACACAAAAATCATACAATAAGTGGACAGAGATCGAAAAATTATGGCTAGCCCCAATACACCCGAACAACCTACTATGGAATGCAGATGTAGCTCCGGAGCGTCTCCTGGGCCCCATGTCCATGTTAAAGAGGACTTGGCGCACATTGACTCAATCTAATAAGCTAATCTCAGAGAAATCGACTGACTTCTTTTGTGTGTAACCCCAAGGTACCAGATAGTCTCACACACCAGATGTCATATCCCTGGTCCTCTAGGAGTTTGTTTCATTTTGGGAGTATAGTAGATCCTAGAACCCGTAAGCTCCTGTCTTTTTCAGACCTGCAGGCCAAACATAATTTACCAAGACAAGCATTTTACAAATAAGACATTATGCACTAACAATAGCCCCGAACCTACAATTTTCACCTCCATCCCCGTTTGAAACCATCATTCTAACAGGTAATTCACAGAAGGGACTTATATCAGGAATCTATAAGATCCTGACTGCCATCTCCCTAGAGGAGCAAGGTAAACATTATTACATGCTCAAGTGGGAGAAGATCCTAGGGGAGGAATTTACATTAGCACAGTGGCAGACAATATGGAACCAGGCAGCGAAGAGCTCAATGTGTACGCTATATAAAGGAAACTCATACAAAATCCTCTACTTCTGGTACATGACTCCAGATGTGCTACACACTATCTTCCCTAATAGCTCAGATAAATGCTGGCGCTGCCAAAAAGCTAAAGGCACTCTTATACACGTGTATTGGACCTGCCCACTACTGGCACGGTACTGGGAGATGGTTAGTCACCTCCTTGCCCGCCTCTTGGAAACCGAAGTCCAGGCGACTCCAAAATTCTTCCTATTGGGCCTATCACCACTAAAAATCTGTAGACCATACAAGAAATTAGTACAACACATACTCACGGCAGCACGCTGTCTAATAGCCCTACATTGGAAACGCATTTCTCCACCCTCTGCTGAAGATCTATACGCTAGAATCAAGGATGTAGAATTGATGGAGAAAATGACAGCTAGAATCCAAGATAGACTGGAGGCACATAACAGGGTTTGGGAGCTGTGGCACCTCCGGGAGGACCCACCATGATCAGGTAATAAAATCAACTAGAAGGCTGCTCTTCTCTTTCCCCTTCTTTCTTTTTCTCCCTCCTATCCTATTCCTAATCCCCATATATCACAGGTTCATTCAACTTTGTTTTCTTTTACAAATATCTGTTTTATTTTTGTGTGTTTTTTGTTCTTTCCCAGTAAAGAAGACTGGAACACAATTCAGCATCTGAATGAACATTCACATTTGCCTTCCTGTTTATCATAGGAACTATTACCACTAAGTCATACAGAATACATGTATATTACCACTTATGGATATACTGGACAATGTTTGTGATTTTCTATGTTCCTTTATTTTGTATTACTAAAATCTATAATAAAAATTGTTATTTGAAAAAAAAAAAAAAAAAAAAAAAAAAAAAGCAGGGCAAGAACAGGGGCTAATACCTTGGAGGACAACCTGAGGTGCAGTTGGCAGACCAAAGGGAAGAGAAACAAACTGGTACCATAGGCACAGCAAAGCATAGATAGCAATGATGTGTTAGGAAGATCTGGACATGCACGTAAGCATCCTTGATCCCCAGAGGTCAGACAGTCTCCTGAATGGAAAGAAGCAAATTACATTTTTGTACCTGGAGCAAGGTTCTTAGAATCTATAGATCAAGTATTGGGCATATGCCTAATTTGGATTTGGGTAGAATAAACATGCTTTAAAAAACAAACCAGAACAAATAAAAACAAAACCTTGAAACCTCTCCTTTTGCGGGACAATAGCAATGACTTCTTGAGAGAGGGGCTGCAGTAGAGCAGCATTAGGGTCCACCAATCTGCGAGTGGATGATAGCAGGTTTGACAACAAAGTAGGGAGGAGGCAGAGACCAAAATTCCAGTTTGCAGCTCCTAGAAACAATGTTCTGGACCCAATCACCTGAAACATCCTGGGACCAAGAGGGGGCACCCCTCATTCTCAGGGGGTCACGCTCGCAAACTTGAGGGTCCAGGACTAAAGTAGGACTGAACTGAACAAAAAAAAAGTTCCTTTAGTTTTCTCTCAGGCTGGCCTGGAGCTTTGTCTTGGACCTGGAAGCCTGAGAGAAAACTAAAGGAACTTTTTTTTTTTTTGTCTGAGGAGTAAAGGGTTTACCAGATGAAGATTTTCTCTTTTTTCTTGGACAAAAAGGATACTCTTAATAATAATAATAATAAACTTTATTTTATGTACCGCCTTTAACTTTTTGCCGCCCACCCACTGTCAAATGATGGCGGGGTGCGGCTCTTGTTCTGGGACGCCGTCATGTGACGTCACGGCCGCTCTCGCACGCCAGCAGGGGGGCGGGCAGCGTTACGATCGCGGCCACATCGCGTTGCTAGGACACAGCACGACCCCGATCTGTGTGAAGAGCCGCGTCCGCGGCTCTTTAACCATGTGATCGGCTGTGTCCAATCACAGCCGGTCACATGTAAACACGGAGATGCCGGTAATCGGCTCTCCTCGCCTCACACTGACAGAGTGTGAGGCGAGGAGAGCCGATCAGTGGCATCTCCTCACAGGGGGACATCTAGAGGTGTAATCAAAGCACTGATCATCAGTGCCCTGATTACAATAAAGAAATATAGTGTAACAACACAGTGCCCACCAATGCCAGCATACAGTGCCCACCAGTGGCAGCAATCAGTGCCCACCACTGCCCACAAGTGCCAAAAATCAGTGCCCATTAGCCATGCCAGTCAGTGCTGGCAATCAGTGCCACCTATCAGTGCTGCCCATCAATGCCACCCATCAATGCCCACCTGTACCCCCTATCCATGCCCACCAGTGCCGCCTATCCGTGCCCACCAGTGCCGCCTATTAGTGCCCATCAGTGCTACATATCTGTGCCACCTATCAGTGCGGCATATTAGTGCCTCCTCATCAATGCCCACCAGTTCAGCCTATCAGTGCCGCCTCATCAGTGCACATCAGTGAAGGTGAAAAATTACTTAGTTACAAAATTTACTGACAGAAAAAAGTAAAAAAAAAACTTTTTCCTAAAATGTTCAATTTTTTTTTTTGTAAAAAATAAAAAACCCAGCAGTGATTAAATACCACCAAAAGAAAGCTCTATTTGTGTGAAGAAAATGATAAAAAAAATTGTTTGGGTACAGTGTAGCACGACCGCGCAATTGTCATTCAAAGTGCGACAGCGCTGAAAGCTAAAAAATGGCTTGGGCAGGAAGGGGGTGTTAGTGCACGGTAGGCAAGTGGTTAAAGGTGGCTTCTCAAAGCTCTTTACAAGGAAAACGCATGAAATACACAGGATAGCAAAGGAAAAGGTTAAATTAAGTGAAAGCTTGTCTAAAGAAAACATTTTTTAGATTTGATCTGAATGAGTTTAGAGAAGATGACTGATGTTCTTATTAAGTGAATTCCAGAGTTTTGGAGCATAGCAGAAGTCTCTGTCTCCCATTGAGTGTAGGTGAGTATAAGGGACACACAGCAAACCAGAATTTGAGGAGCGGAGGTTACGGGGGGGTGGGGGTAGTAAGTTGATAAAAGTTCTGAGAGACGATGGAGTGCCAAGCCATACAAACCCTTATAGGTGAGCAAGAGCATCTTAAAGTCTATGCAAAACCTGATGGGTAGCCAGTGCAAAGACTCCACAATAGGGATAATATGATCACTTGTACTAGACCTAGTCAGGATTCTGGCTGCAGAATTTTGAACATATTGAAGTTGATTAATAGTGGCTTTAGGTACACCAGCGAGTAGAGCATTACAGTAGTCAAGTTGGGAGAACACAAGATGTATGATCAGCTTTTCAGCTACAGTGTATGATAGCAGAGGACGCAGCCGGGCAACGTTTCTCAAGTGGAAAAAAGATGTTCTTTTGCACATGTGGATCAAAAGGTTAAATTAGCATCAAATATCATCTCAAGATTTTTCAATTTAGAGTGAAGCTCAAGTACAGTGCCATCTATAAATAAGCTATTAGGACTGGCTTTACGTAATTGGTGGTGGTGGTGGTGGGGGGGCGGGTTGTGCGCCAATAAGCATGACTTCAGTCTTGTCAAGGTTTAATTGAAGGAAGTCATGGGCCATCCAAGTTTTAATATCACAAGGCAGTTAGACAGGAGAGAAGCAGCCAAAGTAGAATCCGCTTCAGGTGTACTTGAATAAACAGTGTTAAGTTGTGAACCAGGGTGGTAATTCCCTAAGAGGCGTTTAATAAACTGTTAACTAAGGAAGGGACCAAATATCAACCAAATAAAAAGGAATAAACAGGAATGTACCTGTTTAACCACTTCATTACCCAGCCATAGTCATATGACGTCCGCAGATGGGATCTCCCATCCTGGGCGGGCATCATATGACGTACTCTGCTTCCCGCCGCTACTGCGGGCCCCCGGGGGCCCGCAGCGTGGCGATCGGGGATCCGACGTGTCCCTCTGGACACAGCCGTTCCCCCGATGGAGGTAATGAGCGGGTGACGGAGTGTGAGAAGCGTCCTGACCGGCTTTATCCAATCACAGCCGGTCACTTTGCAGAGCGGCGTGAAATTGGTTCTTAACCACGTGACCAGCTCTGTCCAATCACAGCCGGTCACAAGTGTCAACAAACAGCAGTGTAACAGCTGTTGCTGGGTTCTTCTTCTCACACACCGATCCAGTGTGAGGAGAAGATCAGCTAACAGTGAGTTACACATCACAGTTTATACTACAGTGTCCAGATTGCCCCCCCCAAATAAAGAGTACCTGTCACCAGGAGTACCCATCATCAGATTACCCACCACCAGAGTACCTGTCACCAGGAGTACCCGCCACCAGAGTACCCGTTATCCATCCATCCCGTCAGAGTACCTGTCTGCAGCCAATTACTACCAAGGTGCAGCCCATTAGTCCCTGATGTTCAGCCCATCAGTGTCACCCGTCATACAGCCACTATGTCCAGAAAGGTATACACTCCAGAAGAGGCATATCAAATTCTGAGTCTGACCGATGAGAGCAACGGGGAGCTCCCACCGCCCAGTTCTGATTCTGGTTCGGAATATGAGCCAGTCGAAGGCAGCACATCAGGATCCGAATTGGAGGAGGAAGTAGTCCGTCCAAAAAGAAGACGGTCTGAACACCAGGCAGCTACCAGCAGTGCCAACGGTGCTAGACCCCAGGAGGAGAGACCCAGTACAAGCGCTGCTAGACCCCAGGAGGAAAGGTCCAGTACAAGTGCAGGAATTACATGCCAAAGAATTAGGGCCCAAACCCAGCCTCCAGATGCCTTGGAAAACCCATTGTGGCTGCCTTCTAGCACAGGGTCAGCCACGATCCCCCTTTCACAGCACAGCCAGGTGTGCAAGTCAACACAGAAGGTTTTTCTGAAATTGATTTTTTAAATGTATTTTTCCCTGACAAAATAGTTCAAGGCATCGTGTACCAAACCAATCTTTTTGCCCAACAATTAATTCAAAACAACCCCAGCTCAAGCTATGCCTGTCCTTTTGAATGGAGACCCCTAACAGTGGAGGAGCTCAAATTGTTTTTAGCCCTAACGCTCAACATGGGGCTTACGAAAAAAGATGAAGTGCATAAATATTGGTCGACCAACCCTATCCACCACATGCCAATTTTTTCATTGGTGATGGCCAGGTCCCGATATGAAATTATACTGCGCTTCCTGCATATCAATAAAAATTCACAGTGCCCCCCTCCCCCCCGAAATCACCCAGACTTGGACTATAAAATTCACCCAAATGATTTTTTCTCCAAGAGGTTTGCCGAAATGTATATCCCTGACAAGAATATCTCTTTCTTTATTTCACAAGCCGACTGGGAATTAAGCAGTATATCCCCAGTGAGAGGGTGAGGTACGGGTTGAAGCTCAACAAGATCTGTGAAAGCTCCACCGGATATGTGCACTCATTCCGCATGTACAAAAGGAAAAGACTCCCAGCTCCAGCCCCGAGTGTCCACTGTACATGGGAATAAGCGGAAAAATTGTTTGGGAGCTGGCATTTCCACTCTTCCAAAAGGGGTATCACATTTACATGGACAATTACCATACCAGTTTGCCCCTTTTCCGCCATCTATACCTGAAAAATACCTTGGCCTGCGGTACAGCAAGGAAAAACAGAAAGGGCTTCCCACAGAATCTAGTCACCACAACGCTACAAAGGGGGGAATAGACAAGCTTGAGGAACGAGGAAGTGTTGGCTGTGAAGTGGAGGGATAGGAAAGATGTGTACCTCATGTCCACCATCCATGATGACACCTCGGTGGAACTTCGCAGAAGACACGGTCCCGTTCGAAAGCCTTCCTGTATCCACAAGTACAATAAATTCATGAAGGGGGTGGATTTAAATGATCAAATATTGCAGCCCTATTTATCAACACGAAAATCCCTGTTCTGGTATAAAAAAAGTCGCAGTTTACTTTTTTCATTTGGCCATGTATAATTCTTTCATCATTTATCAAAAATCGACAGAAACACCAAACACCTTCCTAAAGTTTATTGAAGACATTGTCACTGCCCTGATATATCAACAAGTATTCCCCCCAGAAAACATTCACTCCGATTGTGTCAGCAGACTATACGAGCGCCATTTTCCTGACCATATTCCACCATCAGAATCTGAATTCTGTCCCGAATATTTCCCTGATGCCTCAACCAACCATATCATTGCCTTCCATGTGAACCGACCCTGGTCTGTTTATCGACTATGCCTCTGCCTGCCATCTGCAATGTTTATCTGCCATGTTTCTGCCTTTCACGTGAACTGACCCTGGACTATCGACTATGCCTCTGCCTACCGTTTATTTCTGCCTTTTACCTGCACTGACCTCGGCCTGTTGACCATGTTTTTGCCTGCCCCTTGGACTGATCTTTCACCCTGATACACAGGGGTCTCACATATGTGAGGGGCTCCAGAATAGTGTTCTGAGTTGAGAAAAACAGTTTTTGGTTTTCTGTGTTCCTAGAACAGGGTCTGGTTGTCCGGAGGCTTCAAACAGATTTGGGTGGGAGAAGCCTCTACCCCTGTCGTTATTCTTTCCTGACCGATGCCCTAAGCTTGATGGTCCTGCCTGCTACCTAGACCAATGCTTTGGCTGTGCTGACATCTCTACCTGTACTGACTATGGATAGTATTCCTGTCTGCTGCCTGTTTTGCTGTCGCTGTCCACGTTCCTGCCTACTGCCTGGATCGATGCTCTCCTCTGTGGACCACTGCACTACTAAAACCGCATGTAATCTTTTCTTTACCCTTTGCTCAGCAGAATGTATTTTGGTTTGTAATTGGTATGTACAGTACATGCTATGTGTTAGAAATATGAAGGGCCTTCAACAATGTGATAGGTTGGATTGAATTCCTGTGTGTAATTTATGCTCCTAGAACGCCTGACGGAGCTACTTGGATGTTGGGCCTCTGTATGTAGCCAGGCTTACACATGTGGTATCGCCATACTCAGGAATAGCAGCAGAATGTATTTTGGGGTGTCATTTTTGCTATGTACATGCTGTGTGTTGGAAATAATCTTATAAAGAGACAACTTTGTGTAAAAAAAAAAAAAAAAAAAAAAAGTGTTTTCATTTTTTTCCCACATTTTCCAAAAACTTCTGAAAAAAAATGAACCATTCAAAAGACTCATTATGCCTCAAAGATTATACATTGGGGTGTAAGCTTTCCAAAATGGGGTCATTTTGTGGGCATTTCCATTGTCCTGGTGCTCCAGGGCCTTTAAAAGGTTGTCAGGAAATTATATGTGTAATTTATGCTCCTAG
Source organism: Aquarana catesbeiana (assembly GCF_042186555.1). Lineage (NCBI taxonomy): Eukaryota > Metazoa > Chordata > Amphibia > Anura > Ranidae > Aquarana > Aquarana catesbeiana. Next base: position 267,720,937 of record NC_133328.1, read on the forward strand.
AACGCCTGATGGTGCTACTTGGATGTTGGGCCTCTGTATGTGGCCAGGCTATGTAAAAGTCTCACATGTGGCATCGCCATATTCAGGAGGAGTATCAGAATGTATTTTGGGGTGTAATTTTTGCTATGTAAATGTTGTGTGTTGGAAATATCTTATAAATGGACAACTTTGTGTAAAAAAAAAAAAAAATAGGATTTTTATAACAGCTTACCTGTAAAATCTTTTTCTTGTAGTATATCGCAGGACACAGAGCCACAGTAATTACTGTATGGGTTACATGGCACCTTCAGGTGATGGACACTGGCATACCCTAGACAGGAAGTTTAACTCCCCATTTAACCCCTCCCCTTACCGTGAGTACCTCCGTTTTGTAACAAAGCAATACAGTAAACAGAAAGAGGGAAGGGACCTCTGTGTCCCGTGATGTATTCCAAGAAAAGGATTTTACAGGTAAGCTGTAATCCTATTTTCTTTTTTTGTACATCACGGGACACAGAGCCACAGTGATTACTGTATGGGATGTCCCAGAACAAAGCTATCTGAGGGGAGGGAGACACAAACAAAAGTAGGGTGCAATCAGACCTGAGGACTTACACTGCTGCCTGCAGCACACTCCGCCCAAAGACGATATCCTCATGCCTTCTTACATCCACCTGATAGAATCTGGTGACTGTATGGACTGAAGAGCAAGTTGCGGCCTTGCAGATTTGAGCCATGGAGGCTTGGTGATGCACTGCTCATGAAGCACTAACAGCCCTGGTGGAGTGCGCTTTGATTTGAAAAGGTGGAACTTTCCTCTTCAAACCAAGCTTGAATAATTACTTGCCGAATCCATTTGGCAATAGTAGATTTCGACGTTGTCTGTCCTTTTCTAGGATCATCAGGCAACACAAACAAAACATCCGTTTTTCGAATCTGAGCAGTCGCCTTTAAATAGATTTTGACTGCTCTCACTACATCCAGAGAATCTAGTGACTTTTCTTCCGTAGAATAGGGTTTTGGAAAAAAAGGTAGCATAATATCCTGGTTTAGATGAAAACCTGAAACCACCTTTGGCAGAAAGCTAGGATGAGGATGCAATACTACTCTATCCTTGTGAATGATTAAATATGGCTCTTTACAAGAAAGAGCCGCCAATTCTGATACCCTTCTTGCAGAAGAAATGGCTACCAGAAAAACTAGCTTCCTTGTCAAAAGGACCAAGGGAATATATGTCGTATCGGCTCAAAAGGCTGTTTCTGTAATGCCGACAGAACTAAATTCAAGTCGGTGGACTAAGCCGCGTTACCCCCTGTACAAAGCGTCGGACCAAAGAATGTGAAGCAAGTGGACGTTGAAACATTACCGATAAGGCCGAGACCTGGCCCTCGATAGTACTCAAGGCCAGCTTCATCTCTAACCCATTTGCAGAAAGGCAAGAATTCTACCTATGACATACTTTCTGGGATGCCAACCCCTGGATTCACACCAGGAAACATATGCCTTCCAGACTCTATAATAAATGACTCTGGAAGCTGGCTTTTTTTTGTAATTCCTTTATTTCTTTCAAACATATTACAGGTTAGTTATCAAGAAGAAAATGACAACATATACAAAAATAATTGAAATGAAAACATGTCACATAAAGGGTTAGATACCATATCAGAAGTGTCAAACAACATGCCCCTCGGTTATGCGTTCTGCAAAGTGCATGTAGGGGTTAAACTGGTGATTGAGCAGTCTGTGGACTCAACCAGAAAAGCTTCCTAAGTGTCATCTTAATAACCCATTTAGATTTGTATAGCTATCAAGACCAATCAGTGAGATTAAAATTTCTCAGCTGGTTGGGAGGAAAGCCCCCCAAGAAACCAGCTGAGTCCAGTCATGGGGGCACAGATAGGTAATGTATAACAGGATATTCTCAGTATCTGACTAAACTTTCCCAAAACTGGGGGAAATTTGAGGGAAACTGAAGGAAGAGTGAGAAAGGGGAAGGGAGAATAGAGCCCCCCACGGTTAAGGAAAGGGGGAGGGGGGTAGGCAGAAGGGTAGTGAGCAGCGGAGGCGAAAAGAGAAGAAGGAAGAGGAAGAAGAGAAAGAAGGGGGAACAGCAGTGGTGCCCCCCGGCCAGACAACAGCCCAAGCCCCAGAATCATTCAGTCTGTACCACCTCTTGGAGGTACGGTTCAGAGTAGATGTAATGTTGCCATGGTCGCTAAGTCTCCCGAAAGGCCTCCTCCCTGCCGTACATGTTCCATGTTTCGTATTTCATTCACTTTGGCAAACAACTGGGATTTCGTTGGTGGGGACTCCGATCTCCAACACAGGGGTATGCATGCCTTGGCGGCATTCAATAATTGAATAGTGAGAGAGGCTTTGTATTTCTTGATTGGTTGTCTAAAAAGGTGCAACACCGGTCAGGTGCCTAATTGTGCGTGTCACCTGGGGGGCATTAGTGGTAGGTTAACCAAAGCACAAAAACACAAGGTGAGTATAGTAGCAAGTCCTAGTTGCAATCTCGAAACACCCAATACGAGAACAATATGCGACCGGTCTAAACTATGTGGCATGTTCACCAATGCCAGGAGCATGGCGGACAAGATGGGTGAACTAGAGATACTGTT